>NC_090646.1:652043366-652180866 GCF_040937935.1 Hyperolius riggenbachi
GAAGTCGTTACTTTGCTTGTCCTGTGTCATATATTGGTTCATCGCCAATATATACGCATACTTGCACGTTTTGTTATTTTCCTTGTATTCGTGTTACGTTGATACATCAGTGTCGCTGATGTATACGTACACGAACTGTTTATATCCTGTGTTCAGTTAGTCAGCTTTCCAGCACGTTTTGGTAGTTTGCGCGTATCGTGATCACCCGTGCTGAGTTAGTTATCCTGCTCCTGGTTCTGTTTGTGGATTGCGTTCATCTCTGCGAAGAGATAGCGAATCCTTCTGAGTCCTGTTCCCTGTATTGCTCCAGTCCTAGTCAGTGTTCCTGCTTATGTCATATATCGGTTCATTGCCGATATATACATATGTTAGTCAGACGTTACAAATAGTTTCATTGATAGCTGTAATTGTAATACGCTAGGAAAACATACTTATTGTATATTTGTCTGTGTTGCGTTCATCTATCTTGATCCTCCTATTTCCTGACTATCCTGTCCTGTCTTGTGAGGCACGCAATCGCAGTAACGCATTGGTTGCCTCATTCCAGTCTGTCTTGTTGACGTTTGCTGTCACTAAGTAGTGGCGGGTTAAGCAAGCGTTCATTCTGTCTACCTGTCCTGATCTCCTCAGTCCTGGTTTATGCGCTCAGCGCTACTTTGTGCTGAGACGTTATTACGAAAGTATTGTTTGTGGCTGTCCGGATCTGCACCGGCTCTGTGCGCCACAATCTCCAATTGGAGTCAGTCCTCTCCTCCACTAAACTGGGGATATCCTGATTCCTTGTGCTGGTGTGTGTACCTCCTTCACGTCAGCTTATGTGTTGTATGCTGACTGTGGAGAATACACCACCAAGCCTAACAGGGGTCTTAGGTTTAGGCACCACCAGGGGGGGTCTTAGGGTTAGGCACCACCAGGGGGGGTCTTAGGGTTAGGCACCATCAGAGGGGTCTTAGGTTTAGACACCACCAGGGGGGCCTTAGGGTTAGGCACCAGCAGGGGGGCCTTAGGGTTAGGCACCACTAGGGGGGTCTTAGGGTTAGGCATCAGTAGAGAGAGGGTCTGTGTGAGAGTAGGGTAAGTTTTAGTAGTAGTAAAATATCCGTAATATTTTTTGGCTACATGTAAGACGTACACATGATTACTCCTAAAATATATGGCTTTGCAATACTTACAAACATTAAAAAACATTTTTAGAGACAATTGGCTAATTAGGCAATAAAATGCTGTAAGAGCAAATCCTAATGGTACAGCATAAAAAAAGTTAAAGCGATCTACTAGAATAAACTATGAGAAAATGACTGTTGAGTAACTGTGATATATCAGAACTGTGACATCTTTTATTATAACTTTTGAGTCACATTTCTATAACCATTGATTAATCATGCAGTTACCCAATTGTCCTTCATGATTAACAACTCTGTAAATGAAAGGCTATTATTTCTCAATTATGCATTGATAATATGCTGTAAAACTGATTATACCTGTTATCTATTCTAAATGACATACTATTGAATTATGGACAACTGATTCTAATCGGCCTATTAATAATGACATCTAGCACTTAGACAACTCTTATCACATTTACTATTTGAGCACTATACAATACTTATTTATGGTATACGATTTTAAATTGTTCCAGTAATCCTTATGTATCTATTTCTTGTGCTTTATGCTATTAATATTAGATTGCTTGTACATTTTATACTGTTTACTATTACTATTTTTTTTTTACTATTAATCGTATATATTGTGTGTACTGTATCTCAAATGAACAATACCATGTACTATTATTGCTGTTATTTATTGCAAAATGTATGCTATTACACACATCTACTGTATGTATTAGTAATTGTTCTTATTCTCAAAGTATTCAATAATTTGTGTACAAAAGATTTTTTGTTGTATTCAGTCTTGGAAGTAACTTATTCTTATGTTAATTAGTTATATTTTACTTGTTTAATGTATAAAACGTATTCATTGCCCAAATTCGATACATTTATTTACCGGCGGTAGGTATAAACAGGCCGGAGGAAGTGGAATTGAATCCGTGAAACACAGTCTTGTGGTTTTCTGCTGAATAAAGTTATGCTACGTGGTCTTATCGGCCGGCCTGTGGAGGTAGACCAGCACGTACTCTTCATTTTAGTCATTTTTAATTATTTTATGATCTACTGAGTGCCTCGATCACTCAGTAACACAATAGCATGGCCCCATAAAACAATAGAATGGCCTAGTGCTGTGGAACTCCCCCCCCCCCCTCATAAAATAATAAAATGGCCTGGTGCTGCTCCCCTATGCAATAATAGAATGGCCTGGTACTGGACAACTCCCTCCCATTAAATAATAGAATGGCCTGGTGCTGCGCCCCCCCCCCCCCCCCCCCACACACACATAAAATAATGCTGATGCTGCTCCCCCATACAATAATAGAATGGTCCGGTGGTGCTCCCCCATACAATAATAGAATGGCCTGGTGCTGCACAACTCCCTCCCATTAAATGTTAGAATGGCCTGGTGCTGCTCCCCCATTAAATAATAGAATGTCCTGGTGTTGCGCAATTCCCCCCCAATAAAATAATACTATGGCCTGGTGCAGTGGCGGCTCCAGGATTTTTTTAGGGGGGGGGGGGGTGACGCGCTCCCTGGTCTCCGCGCTGGCTCCCTCTCTCCTCATGGCTCCGCCCTCACCACGGCAACACCACGCGGCGTGCGCAGTTTTATGCTGCCTAGCCGAGTGACGTGAGGGAGCCAGCGCGGAGACGAGCGTGCGCTGCGCACGGAACGTCTGATGTCTGGGACGCCGCGGCCGCACACAGCAAGGGAGCCTGAGCCAAGCGTGAGTGCCAGACAGGGCTGGGGCTGGGCAAAAAATTAAAGCGGCAGTGCAGCACCACCATATTGCTGCTACGAATTTTTTAGGGGGTGCTAATAGGGTGCTTGGACAAATTCAGGGGGTGTTTCAGCACCCCAAAGCACCCCCTGGTACCGCCCCTGGCCTGGTGTTGCGCAACTCTTTCCTACAAAAGAATAGTGCTGCTCCCCCATAAAATAATAGAATGTCCTGGTGCTGCCCAATAACCCCCTGTGCAGCTAATCACTCCTTCAGCATGATGTTGTGAGTTTCTGGACAGTCTCACGGTACTACGGCAACAGTACTCCAAAGACAGTCCCCAGAGCACGGTTGCCATGGAGGCAGAGAAGTGCTTTTAGGACTCATAGGCCTGGTGCACACCAAAACCCGCTAGCAGATCTGCAAAATGCTAGCAGATTTTGAAACGCTTTTTCTTATTTTTCTGTAGCGTTTCTGCTAGCATTTTGCGGTTTTTTGAAGCATTTTTGTGTAGCAGATTTCATATATTGTTACAGTAAAGCTGTTACTGAACAAAATTCGATAAGTTCATTTATCGGTAGGTATAAACAGGCCGGAGAAAGTGGAATTGAATTCTTGAAACACAGTCTTGTGGTTTTCTGCTGAATAAAGTTATGCTACGTGGTCTTATTGGCCGGCCTGTGGAGGTAGACCAGCACATACTCTTCATTTTAATCTTTTTTAATTATTTTATGATCTACTGAGTGCCTCGATCACTCAGTAAAACAATAGCATGGCCCCATAAAACAATAGAATGATCTAGTGCTGTGGAACTCCCCCCCCCCCTCATAAAATAATAAAATGGCCTGGTGCTGCTCCCCTATGCAATAATAGAATGGCCTGGTACTGGACAACTCCCTCTCATTAAATAATAGAATGGCCTGGTGCTGCTCTCCCAAAAAACAATAGAATGCCCTGGTGTTGCGCAATTCCCCCAATAAAAGAATACAATGGCCTGGTGCAGTGGCGGCTCCAGGTTTTTTTTTTTTGGGGGGGGGGGGGGGGGGTGCTATGCAGGTGCTGGATAATTTCGAGGGGGAGCTAGGTTTTGCAGCGCGCGAAAAGCGGGTGTGTGGTAAACTGCTGGAGTACATTCCAGTGCTATATAAATACATAATGATATGGTAGGACATAAGAGTATGGTCGGATTAGAGTGTGAGCTCTTCCGACGAGAACCTGACTATGTACTCTGTAAAGTGCTGGATACGATGTTACTGCTATATAAATATCGTATGGACATTAGACTGACAGGATTAGAGTGTGAGCTCCTCTGAGGACACAGTGACATGATTATGTACTCTGTAAAATGCTGCAGAAGATGCCAGTTCCATTTATAAATACATAATATGGTAAAATATTGGACTATGACTATAGTGGGATAGCGCCTGGGCTGGCTGTGTCCCTGAGCAGCAGGTATAATGCCTGGTACTAACAGTGAGATTTTTCTGGCAGATTTACTGTCTGTTTGCTTATTTCCACCATGTCCAATCAGATGTGCAATTGATTTTCCCTTGACTTCCAGGCAAAATCGATTGCTAATCACATTGGACATGTTGGAAATTATTGATCTTAAAGTAAATCTGCCATAAAATGTCATTGTGTGTACCAGGCATTAAACATTGCAACACCTCCAGTTGCAATGCGTTTTTTTTAAGCATTTTTGTGTAGCAGATTTCACATATTGTTGCAGTAAAGCTGTTACTGAACAGCTTCTGTAACAAAAACGCCTGCAAAACCGCTCTGAACTGCCGTTTTTCAGAGCGGTTTGCGTTTTTTCTATACTTTACATTAGAGGCCGAAACACCTCCGCAATCCAAAAAATGCCTTACCCCGGGAGTATGCGTTTCAGCAAAACGCCTCCCGCTCTGGTGTGAACCACCCTATTGAGATACATTGACCAAGCGTATCTGCAGCCGCAAGCGGCTGCAAAAACGCCAAAAAACCCGCTCGTTGTGCACCAGCCCTGAGTCAGCTTTGGAGAATCTTAGCTGGCTGCAGATTGAAACAGAAACATCATTTCTAATAATTTGAAAGTGGGAAAAGTTACTTGTGCCGTCCCAATCTAAATTCATGGAATTTTCCCTTTAAAATACTTTATCAATCTGCCATCTAAGCTCACAGCAATTAGAAGAATTTACATGGTGGGAGAAATATGAGAAACTTTATAAAACTATTTCACAAAGCAGTTGCTTGAGATGGAATGCCGCATACCTGATGTTATCAGCATTGTGACTGCATTCATTGCCTTTTTATATTGCGTATTATGTAGATGATAGATTGTGCTGTGCAATGAAGATTGTAGATATCCAACAATATGTGCCTACTTACTGCATCTCACATGTAGGAGTTGTACATGCCCTCCAACTGTCCCGGATTCGGCGGGACAGTCCCGGTTCGGGGGGGCTCTCTCGCTATCCCACTGGGGGTGCCTTTTATCCCGGGGGCAGGGCAGTGGGCAGAGCAGGGGCAAAAAATTATTTTATACGGCAGCCGCGCAATGCGAAATGCTGGCCGCGTAATTCCTGCCTCTGGATGGGACCCCCCAGGCCATTTCCCCCTTGGGATTTGCTACCAGAGTGTGAACAGCAGAGCGGGCAGTTATCTCTTACCCCCCATTAACGTGTATCGCACCGGCTCCTTTCTGCTTCCTACTTCCTGTGACGCCACAGGAAGTAGGAAGCTGAGAGTATAGCCGGTGCGATACACGTTAATGGGGGGTAAGAGATAACTGCCCGCTCCGCTGCGCACACTCTGGTAGCAAATCCCAAGGGGGCAATGGCCTGGGGGGTCCCATCCAGAGGCAGGAATTACGCGGCCAGCATTTCGCATTGCGCGGCTGCCGTTTAAAATCATTTTTTGGCTTATGAAATCTTTATGGTATGCGTGTCTAGGAGTGTGACGCGGCGTGGAAGGGGCGTGGCTTAAGTGTCCCATTTTCTCATCTCAAAAAGTTGGGAGGTATGGAGTTATATGTTGGAACCCAACTTCACACAAAATATTCTTGGTTTAATGAGAACCTGTAATCCCCCCCAAAAAAACCTCTGGGGGATACTTACCTCGGGAGGGGAAAGCCTCAGGGTCCCAATGAGGCTTCCCCCATCCCTGTAGCTGCAGGGAATCCAGCGCTGGCTCCCTCGAATCCTCCCTCGACAAGCTTGACAAGGGAAGATATATTTACCTACCGCAATCCTGCGCAGGTGCTCTTCATTCGGGTTAAGGCGGAAATAGCCGAGACTCATGCCTACATAGTAGAGCGGATTGATTGAGTTTGGCTATTTCTGCCTTAACCCAAACAAAGAGTGGCTAGTGCGCCTGCGAAGGATTGCGGTAGGTAAATATTTACACTGCCGCACTTTGGGGGCCTGGAGCAGGAGATTACTGGGCCACCGGAGGACGGGGGAAGCCTTGTTAGGATCCAGAGGCTTCCCCCTCCCGAGGTAAGTACCCCGCAGATGTTTTTTTTTAATTACAGAACCTCTTTAAACTAGCCGACCGCGTAACGCCGATGGGCATGGCCACGGTGGCAGCCCCAGGACTGCCTAACGTCGATCGGCGTAAAGTCCTGGGGCTCTGTTTTGCAGGAGATCGCGCGCAGGCTGCACACGCATCTCCTGCTTGGTGGGCAGAGCGGAGCTCCGCCTTCAGTCTCTGAGCGGGAGACTGTTACACGGTGAAACCGTCATCTATAAAGCTTGTTCAGCGCTGTGATCTGGTGCATCGCAGTACTGAGGACAGCCGTGTGACACAGTTGTCCCCTCCATTGGCCCAGAGGTAATAGGCTGTCATAGGCTTCAGCCTATGACAGCCGATCACTTTGATAGGCTGGCGGGGGGGAGGGAGGGGCTACTGCACCACAAATAAAAAAGGACACATTTTTAATAAAAAAACAACAAATAAATATTTATATAAACAAAATCAAACACCTGGGGTGCAATCAGACCCCACCAACAGGGAGCTCTGTTGGTGGGGAGAAAAGGGTTGGGGGAATCACTTGTGTGCTGTGTTGTGCGGCCCTGCAGCTTGGCCTTAAAGCTGCAGTGGCCTATTTTTCAAAAAAAAAGGTCTGGTCTTTAGGGGGTTTAACACTGCGGTCCTCAAGTGGTTCAAGTCTGAGTGGGGAAGGATTGTTATTATTTTTTTCTTCTTCTTTTTTTTATTTATATAGCGCCAGTGGCATAACTACAATTCAAGGGGCCTCCCAGCAAAACTTTAATGGGGCCCCCAATGTTCACACCCTTTCCCTTGCCTCCCCTTGGTGCCCTTCCTGGCCTGAGGCCCATCTTACAAGAGTCATATAACAAGTGTGGCCATTATGATCTTCACCCCAGTAACAAGTGTAGCCACAAACACACCTGATCTGAAGTACTGTCCCCTCTATAAGAAGGCTAGTTGTTGGGGCCCCCCACAGCTCTGGGCCCCCTGTGATTGAAGGTGCTGCTCCCCTCTAGTTACGCCCCTGTATTGCGCCAACATCTTCCATAGTGCTGTAAATAGTACAAAACAAGCATTGGGGAGCATAGATACATGAGAAGCTCAACAATCAGGACATCCAGTAATAGAAATAGAGACATAGCAGATATGTGGTTTGAGGCATCACCAATACTGGTACATGTTCATATGATAAATTACAGCAGGATAGAAAACACTAGGAGGAGATCCCTGCCCTTGTGAGCTTACAATCTAGAGGGTAGTGGGTTGGAGACATTATGGAAGAAGACACGGGGGTTGACAGAAGAGGCAGGGTGCCTCCAGTGCTACCTATAGCAAATTATAGGCTTGTCTGAACAGGTGCATTTTGAGAGTACATTTAAAGGTTTCCAGGCTCGGGGCATGATAGACAGGCTGTGGGAGAGAGTTCCAAAGGAGAGGTAATGCACGTGAGAAGTCCTGGATGCGGGAGTGAAAGGAGGTGACCAAGGAGGAGACGGATAACATCAACATGGTTGTTACTGCTGTCTGGGCCTCCACTGGTTTGAATTACCCCATGCGGTAACAATATCGGTTTAACCCATGAGAGCAACACGCAAATTCCAGACCCCCCAGCAGGTTGCTCCTCCCCCCTCACATGTGTGGGCTAATAGAAAAAAAATGGTGCCTGTGTGTGCCCCCCTCCATCCTCCAGATCTTGCAGAGGAGCTTCATGCTGTACCTCATCCCAGTGACGAGACAGGTCCTCTTCCCTACCTCTACAGTGCAGCCATTGTGCGGCCAATCACCTTGCAGGTTTCGAACACTTATGTCTAGCGACAGGCATCGGGAGCTGCAAGGTGATTGGCCACCTGATGCCCCTATCTGAGGGTAGGAGGAGGAAATAAATGCTAACTAATGCTGCATTACTGCTGCATGCCGTGGCTGGATAGTGTACTGGTTAAAGGATACCCGAAGTGACATTATGAGATAGACATGGGTATGTACAGAGCCTAGCACACAAACAACTATGCTGTGTTCATGTTTTTCTTTCTCTGCCTGAAAGAGTTAAATTACAGGTATGTCCTGACTCAGACAGGAAGTGACTACAGTGTGACCCTCACTGATAAGAAATTCCAACTATAAAACACTTTCCTAGCAGAAAATGGCTTCTGAGAGCAGGAAAGTGATAAAAAGGGGATTTTCTTATCAGTGAGGGTCACACTGTAGTCACTTCCTGTCTGAGTCAGGACTGAGTCAGCCACTTACATACCTGATATTTAACTATTTCAAGCAGAGAAAGAAAAAAGGAACACAGCATAGTTATTTGTGTGCTAGGCACTGTACATACACATGTCTATCTCATCATGTCAAATGTCACTTCGGGTATCCTTTAAGGGCACCACCTTTGACATGGTAGACCATTGTTTGAATCCTGGATAGGGTCAGTACCTACTCAGTAATGAGTCCTTGGGCAAGTCTTCCTAACACTGCAGGGTGGCCTCTTGAGCGTGACTGCAGCTCTTGAGCGCTTTGAATCTAATAGGAGAAAAGCACTATATATGAACATTGGGGTTATATAATTGCTATTGCTGCTATCTAAGGCTGTGTTCCCACTTGATCCAGACCACATCCTTTAATATGTTATAACTCCCTGAAGAGATTGTTAAGGGGCCCATACACTGGTCGATTTCAGCCATCGATTGATTTGTGGCCAATTTCGATCGATTTTGATCTATCTGACAGGATGGAAAATCTAAGTCGATCTGATTCTGGCAGCAGATCGATGGCCTATAGAGTTGCATTGGATGTAATGGTCCAATAATGAATTTCGATAGATTTCCACTAGATTTCATTCTGAAATCTATTGGAAATCTGTTTCTAGTGTGTGGCGCACATCAGATGGATTCCTGTCAGATTTGACTCGACAGGCATCTGCCAGAAATCTATCTGATGGTCGAATCTGCTGCAAAGCTATCAGTGTATGGCCACCTTTATGTGTAATGTAAAAAGACACTGAAGCGAAAACAAAAATGATGATATAATGATTTGTATGTGTAGTACAGCTAAGAAATAAAACATTAGGAGCAGAGACAGGAGTCTAATATTGTTTCCAGTTCAGGAAGAGTTAAGAAACTCCAGTTGTTATCTATGCAGAAGAGCCATTGAGCTCCAAGACTTTCAAAGTCACAGAGAGCTCTGTCTTCTGAAGCTTGTTATCTCAACTGACAGCCACTGTATTTTCTTTTTCGCTCCAGAGGACAGTTCAAACGTTCACCGGCCTGCTCTGTAAAATAATTTAGAATGCTGAGTAGTGTGTAAACTGTAAATATTAGAGAATGATGTAATGTTATAAAAAAACACTATATAACTGAAAATAAAAATATGAGACACTTTTCTTTGCTACTAATGCTCTAGTAATTATCCGTACTACACAACCAATTCATTATATCATCATTTTTTTTCGCTTCAGTGTCTCTTTAACACATGGATCACACAGACAGTGTCAGCTGGTACTACGTGTAGCCCAGCCTCAGATACTGGATAATAATGGGGTGGTGCGCGGACAGCGAGATGGCGGAATGCAGATGGGAAGCAGATTCTGGACATTCCGCTCCAGTAAGAAGACTCGATACTCGTTTCAGATACACTGATGAGATCCAATCAGCTGTTACTTCTGTTTATTATTTACTAGACAAACAACACTAAATATAATCTGATCCAGAGTCCTGCATTCTGACGCCACAGTGATGCTGGGATAAGCACATGGCTCAAACCATTTAAAGGGGAACTCTACTTTTGTTAGCGTAGTTTACCTTCTTAAAACTGAAGGTATTTGCAATAATTGAGTATTAAAGAGGAACTCCAGTGAAAATAATGTAATAAAAAGAAGTGCTTCATTTTTACAATAATTATGTATAAATGATTTAGTCAGTGTCTGCCCATTGTAAAAGCTTTCCTCTCCCTGATTTACATTCTGACATTTATCACATGGTGATATTTTTACTGCTGGCAGGTGATGTCAAACAGCTGTAAACAGTTATTTACCACAATGCAACGAGGTTCACAGACAGGAAACTGCCAGGACCATGGTCCTGACAGTTTCCTGTGGGAGGGGTTTCACCACAATATCAGCCATACAGAGCCCCCTGATGATCCGTTTGTGAAGAGGAATAGATTTCTCATGTAAAAGGGGGTATCAGCTACTGATTGGGATGAAGTTCCATTCTTGGTCACGGTTTCTCTTTAAAGGATACCCGAAGTGACATGTGACATGATGAGCTAGACATGTGTATGTACAGTGCCAAGCACACAAATAACTAGACTGTGTTCTGTTTTTTTTCTTTCTCTGCCTGAAATAGTTAAACATCAGGTATGCAAGTGAAAGGGTCTGTCTGGGTTGGGGCCGGGTCGGACTGGGTCAGACTATAGCATAACCCTCACAAAAGTAATTACAGTCATAAAACACTTTCCTGTCAGTAAATTGCTTCTGAGAACAGGAAAGAGATAAAAAGGGTGAACAATGCATAGATTTGAGCTCTGGCATACTTCAATGAAGGTGTCATTGAGCAGAGACAACAATACAGTAAAAACTCACAAACTAGATTTAAATATAAAATAAAACTGTGGGATATCTAAAAAAAACACCAAACAAACCATTTATAGGAGAAGGAGGATAGATACAATTATTTTTGTTCATCAATTTGTTTTCACCTCAGATGTCCTTTAAGGGAGTTATTGTGGTTTCCCACAATGCATCACTGCTGAATATGCAAATGATCTCTTTATGCCCCTGAAGCCTGGCTTATATCCTTATATCCAAAACCTCTGGTGCATGACAAGCCTATAGCTTATACATTTTACAGAGTCCCATTAACCCCACATGCAGATAGCCTGTTTCAGACTTTTGTTCCTCATCAGTGCATGGCAGGGATTAATATGGCTCTATGGGATAGAGCTTGGACCAGAACAACAGAATACCCAAGCAGCTCGGGGTGACCCAAACCACTAATAAAGTATAGGGCACTAAAAGAGACCAAAAATCCCTCCTAACAAAAAACAAACGCTCGGTGTAGCCTGGTCCTGCTATAGGATAAAAGGTGAAATAGATGGGATGGGAACTTATTTTTGCAAAGAGATATTGGTTAATAATATCACGGTTTAAATCACGATAGACATTTTGCAATGTACATATCAGGGCCAAATAGTTGCCAGGGGATCACAGTAATAACACTAAAACACAAAAGCATTAATAAATGAAAGGGCTCCATCTAGAGGCCGCAGGGGGAAAGTCATGGCAATTTATTGTTCCGCTGTTCACGATTATCGGTTGCAGAGTCTCTGTGTGATTTCCTGCATACATGAATGTACAGTGCATTCCGAAAGTATTCACAGCTCATCACGTTTCCCACATTTTGCTGTTATAGTCTTATTCCAAAATGGATTAAATTAATTTGTTCCCTCAGAATTCTACTCATAGTGACAACGTGAAAAAAGTTTATTTGAGGTTTTGACAAATTTATTAAAAACTAGCTGATTGCCCGGCGTTGCCCGGGTATGTATTTGGCTGGTGTTGGTTCCGCCTACTTTTTCTAACCCTAACACACAATTACTCACTGACCAAGTTTGTGAGCTTTGTGGTCTTTGGTATCAATAATCTGCATTGAAATGAAACAAATCTGATTGGCTGTGTGTGGCTCCACCCCCTTTTCTGAATTTGAACCCCAGTCACCCAATAACCAACTGTACCAGGTTTGAGGCCTGTGCCATTAACGGTTCAAGAATGGTAGCAATTAAATATTCCCCTTGAAAAGCAACAGGTGAAGTTTGATTCACTTTTGTAGGCTCCACCCACTTTTCTGAATATTAATCCCAGTCACCCAGTGACCAACTGTGCAAAGTTTAAAAACCCTGCCATTAACAGTGTAAGAATGGCTGCAGTTTACATTTTCCCAGTGAAATTTGTATTGTCTCCACCCACTGATGACCCGGCGTTGCCCGGGTATGTATTTGACTGGTGTTGGCTCCGCCCACTTTCTAACCCTAACACACAAACACTCAATGACCAAGTTTGTAAGCTTTGGGGTCCTTGGCATCAATAATTTGTATATTCCCATAGAAATTAAACAAATCAGATAGGCTGTTTGTGGCTCCGCCCCTCTCCAGCATTTGAACCCCAGTCACCCAATGACCAACTGTAGCAGGTTTGAGGCATCTGCTATTAACAGTGTAAAAATGGCAGGAATTTAAATATTCCACTTGAAAATCAACAGGTGAATTTTGATTGGCTATTATAGGCCCCACCCACTTCCCTGAATATTAATCTCAGTCACTCAGTGACCATCTGGGCAAAGTTTGGGAACCCTGAAATAAACAGTGTAAGAAGGGCTGCAGTTTACACTTTCCCAGTGAAATTTGTTTTTGGCTCCGCCCACTTTTTGTAACCTGGACACAGAGTCACTCAATGCCCAAGTTTGTGAGTTTTGGGGTCCTTGGCATCAAGAATTTGTATTTTCCCATGAAATGAAACAAATCTGATTCACTGTTTGTGGCTCTGTCCCCTTTTCTGAATTTGAACCTCAGTGACCCAATGACCAACTGTACCAGGTTTGAGGCTTGTGCCATTAACAGTGCAAGAATGGCAGCAATTTGTGAGGAAACGCGGAAAAGCCGCCGTCTCTCGAGGTGAGGCGGCTGTTTCCGCGTCCAGCATGGCGTCACAACGCGGAAAAAACGCCGCATGCCGCATGGGCAGTGCGGCGGAATCCGCATTGGTAACGGCGGAATCCGCATCAGAGGCGGCCCCCGCACTAGATACATTGCATGACAGTACTGGTGTGGCTGGGACTGATAGTCCACCAGGATTCAGACTTACACGCGCGCGAGCACAGAGGCAGAGTTTAAATAGCAGTTAGAAGGGTGTCGGCTGACCAGCTGGGTCAGCTGACAAATTCCACTGCTCTCATTGGACCAGCAATTAGGGAGGTCCTGGAAAGGTCCTAGAGTATATATACTGCTGGTTGTTCACTTGCTCTTTGTCTGGCGTGCGATCACATATGTGGGAGCACTCAGACCTGTAGTCAGATCCTTAAGTGTGCCGGGACCAGCTGGAGCTGTAATCCTACACTTAGCTAGATTCTGTTGATAGCTAAAGTACTAGTTTGATTGTGATTATATGTTATGACTTTTGCCTGCTTTGACTATCCTCCTGAACTCTGATCTTGTACCTCGATATTTCTGATACTCTGTTGCCGAACCCCGGCTCGTTCCTTGACTCTGTTTCTGCCTCCTGATTTTGTACCCCGATATATCTGATACCTCGTTGCTGAACCCTGCCTGTACTTTGACTCCGCCTTTGCCTCCTGATCTTGTACTTTATCTGTCCGTGTGTGTACGACCTGGCTTGTCCGACCTCGAGAACCGACCTTACCGTTAGAGGCGGTTCCTCGCTCTGTTAGCGATCCTTCCTCCTGAGGGTCACTTTCAGATATACCTTCCTACTGTCAGTCTGACTCCTCCCGTCTTTGAGAGCTCAGGTCTGCGGAAGGAATCTGTGCAGTACTCCTTGCTGCATTGAGGCCTTGTCCTCTAAGTGTTACTGTTACACCAAACACTACACTCTACTCAGGTGAACAGAGGTTAGTTTGTATATCGGATTATCGGTGAGACTGCAGATCACTTATAATCTGGTATATATCTGTATTTCCGGTGATACTGCAGATCACCGGTAATCAGATACTCTCTGCGCCCACCGATCGTTACAGAACGCCAGACCAAAATACAAAATGGACGCAAACACTGATTGTCTGGGTGTACTTGCCGCTTCGGTGGACAACATCAATCAAGTACTGGGCACTCACATAACTCTTATTGATGCCCTATCAGGGTCTGTACAAACCCTCCAGACATCAGTGGATCATGTGCGATCCTCTCCTAGCTCTGACATACGCAGTGGCGTAGCTAAGGAGCTGTGGGCCCCGATGCAAGTCTTACAATGGGGCCCCTCAAGCACTCTATACATAACAATTGATATGGCGCACCAAAACCTGCCAATGGTAACTACAGTGTCAGAGGTGCAAGAAGGGGATGGGAAATAGCTTGTTAATGATTACCACTGTTCAAAGTATCTATAGAAGTGATTATTATGAGCACAGGACCAATAGAGAGCCAATACTGTAGTTGAGGGAGGGCCCTTCGGGGCCCCTCTGGCCCAAGGGCCCCGATGCGGTCGCTACCGCTGCACCCCCTATTGCTACGCCCCTGGACATACGTATGCCTGTACCTGAAAGCTTTTCCGGCCACAGATCTGACTTCCGGAATTTTAGGAGTAGGGTGTTGTCCTATTTTGAGTTGAGACCCCAATCTTCGGGTACTGAGACCCAGAGGGTCACGTTTATTAAAACTTTGTTGTCCGGCGACTCCCAGTCTTGGGCGTATAGCCTGCCCACTGGAGACAAAGCTCTTACCTCTGTAGAGGAATTTTTTAAAGCTATGGCGGTAATTTACGACGATCCGGACCTTGCCTCGACTTCTGAGCGGAAGCTCAAGCTTTTGCGTCAAGGCGAAGGTCCGGTCGAAGATTACGCGGCCGAGTTTAGGAGGTGGTCAGTTACGGCCAGGTGGGACACCTATGCCCTATTAGATCATTTCTTGTCAGGGCTGTCCGATGAGGTCTCTGATTTGATGTTAAGCCAGCCCGAGCCCAGAACAGTCGATGAGGCCATCTCAGCGGCCATCCGAATCGACCGCAGGCTGCGCTACCAAAAACAGACCAGGGGTAGTTCCCGTCTCAGAGGGGTATCTTACACCACGGTCCCAGTGACTCCACCTACTACTATTTCACCTTCTCCTGTCGTGCCTCCTTCCGAGCCGATGCAGATTGCTCGGTCAAAATTAACCCAGGTAGAGCGAAGACGGAGAATGACCGAACAGCTGTGTTTGTACTGCGGTGAAGGGGGGCATATAGTACAGAACTGCCCCAATAAGCCGGGAAAACGCTGCCGCTTAGGAGTGGTGGGGGGTAACACCCTGGGCGTCCGACTTTTACCCCTAGAAGAAAAACGATTGCTTCTTCCCTGTACCGTTACATGGGAAGATAAGACTGAGGTCACGGAAGCCTTTATCGATTCAGGCTCCGCGGCAAATTTTATGGATTCGGAGTTTGCTAAGAGATTGTGTATTCCGCTCACACCAGTACAACCACCCATCCAGGTTACGGCAGTGGATGACTCTCCTCTGCAAGGGAATCACCCACTGTCTCAGACACCAGAGGTGGGGGTCACCATAGGGGTACTGCACTGGGAAAAGTTACAGTTCTTTGTGTTGCATATGACAACCTCCACCATTATACTCGGCATGCCATGGTTGCACCTTCATTCTCCACACATTGATTGGGCCACCGGCCAACTAATTTCTTGGTCAGCACACTGCTTTCAGCGATGTTTAGGGAAGGTGACATTGGGCCAAACCAGGGTTCATGTTCAGGGGGTACCTGAGCAATATGTGGAATATTCTGATGTATTCTGTCCCAAGGCTGCAGACAAGTTACCCCCACATCGCTCTTTCGATTGCCCCATTGATATACGTTCAGGTTGTATGCCCCCTCGGGGTCATTTGTACAATTTATCTGGGCCAGAAAAATTGGCTATGAAGGAATATATCCGTGACAATTTAGCCAAAGGCTTCATCCGGCCGTCCCGATCGCCTGCTGGAGCAGGTTTCTTTTTCGTTAAAAAGAAAGACGGGGGCCTGCGGCCCTGTATTGATTACCGGGGACTAAATAAGATCACGGTAAAGAATCGCTATCCGTTACCCCTGATAGACGATTTATTTACGCAGGTCACCGATGCTAAGATCTTCTCAAAGCTGGATTTACGGGGCGCGTACAACCTGGTGCGCATTAGAAAGGGCGATGAGTGGAAAACGGCCTTTAACACGCCAGACGGGCATTACGAGTATCTGGTGATGCCCTTTGGGTTATGTAATGCCCCGGCCGTTTTCCAGGAACTCATCAACGAGGTCTTCAGAGAGGTGTTGGGGAGATTTGTGCTGGTCTATCTAGACGATATACTTGTTTTCTCCAACAACCTCTCTGAGCACAGAATACATGTGAAATTTGTACTCAACAAATTAAGACAAAACTCACTTTATGCTAAGATTGAGAAGTGTATTTTTGAAGTCACATCTGTCGCCTTTCTGGGGTACATAATTTCCACCACGGGCCTGTCTATGGACCCCGCCAAAGTCTCCGCTGTTTTGGAATGGCCTCAGCCGGTTGGGTTGAAGTCTTTACAGCGGTTTTTAGGCTTTGCGAATTATTATAGAAGGTTCATAAAGGGGTATTCCACGGTTATCGCACCCCTCACCTGTCTTACGAAAAAAGGGGCAGATACCACCCACTGGTCTCCTGATGCATTAAGTGCTTTCTCCACTTTAAAAGATTTGTTTTGTTCCGCACCCATCCTGAGACATGTAGACACCTCTTATCCTTTTATTGTTGAGGTAGACGCCTCGGAGGTTGGGGTAGGGGCTGTGCTGTCTCAGCGGTCAGGCTTGCAGGGAAGGCTACACCCTTGTGCGTATTTCTCTCGTAGGTTCTCTCCGGCAGAGAGAAACTACGATATAGGCAACAGAGAGCTCTTAGCCATTAAACTTGCCTTTGAGGAGTGGCGTCACTGGCTGGAAGGAGCAGAACATACAATTACTGTATACACGGATCACAAGAATCTAGAATACATCGAGGGGGCTAAGAGATTAAGTCCCCGTCAGGCTCGATGGTCTTTGTTTTTTTCGAGGTTCAGGTTCATAATTACGTATACCCCGGGTAGCAAGAACATTAAGGCAGATGCCCTGTCCAGATGCTTTGAGTTGGAGACAGCACAGCCTTCTGCCCCAGAGACCATTGTCCCACAAAATTTGGTGCTGGCCGTAACAGAGACTTGGGAAGACTGGACAGAGACCTTGAGTCCTTTTCAGCAGGATGTCCCTGAGGGGAAGCCTGAGGGGGTTTTATTTGTGCCTCTGCCATTCCGTCTCCGGGTGCTACAGATATTCCATTCACACAAGAATGCGGGACATCCTGGGGCATCTAGAACGCAGGATCTTGTGGCCAGGTGCGCTTGGTGGCCGTCTCTGGCAGCCGACTGCAAAGAATTTGTTAAGGATTGTGCGGTATGTGCCAAAAGCAAACCCTCCCGGCTGGCACCTGTAGGGAGGTTGCAGCCTTTACCCACCCCGAATGAACCATGGACCCACTTGTCCATGGATTTTGTGGGTGAGCTTCCCAGATCAGAGGGCATGTCGGTCATTTGGGTGGTAGTCGACCGCTTCAGCAAGATGGCCCATTTTGTGCCCTTGAAAGGACTCCCCTCGGCCCAGGAATTGGCCGACTTGTTTATCAAACACGTGTTCCGGTTACACGGCATTCCGGAAAACATAGTGTCCGATCGGGGAGTCCAATTCGTATCTAAATTCTGGAGGGCATTCTGTCATCAAATGGGCATGAAGCTGTCGTTTTCATCGGGCTACCACCCACAGACCAACGGTCAGACGGAGAGGGTCAACCAGTCGTTAGAGCAGTTTTTGAGATGCTACGTTGCAGAGGCGCAGAATGACTGGGTCAAATTTCTGCCCTTTGCAGAATTTGCACAAAACAATTTGAAAAGTTCTTCCACTGGATTTTCTCCGTTCCAGGTTGTGTCTGGAAGATTGCCCAAATTTTCACCGTTACCAGTGGCCTCCACTCCGTTTCCAGCTCTGGAGGCTTGGCAAAGGTCTTTTAAAGACATTTGGCGGACGGTGAGAGACAGTTTGGAAAAGGCGTTTCTGAGTCAGAAGGGTCAAGCTGACAAGAAACGGTCTTTGGAGTGGAGATTCCAACCAGGAGACTTGGTTTGGGTATCCACACGTCACTTGGCCCTGAAACAGCCCTCAGACAAGTTGGGTCCCAGGTTTGTCGGGCCTTTCCCGATAGCCAGAAGGATCAACAACGTCACTTACGCTGTTGATCTTCCCGCTAGCATGCGTGGGGTAAGGTCCTTCCACGTATCCCTGCTTAAACCAGCAGTCCATGTGGGTCCCACTCCTCCTCCTCCTGTGTTGGTGGATGACCAACCTGAGTACGAGGTAGAAAAGATTTTAGATTCACGCGTTGTACAAAACTCGGTACAATATCTCGTACATTGGAAAGGGTACGGCATTGAGGAGAGACAATGGGTACCGGGGAGTCGCATGCATGCGGACGAATTAAGGAGGGAATTTCACGCCTTACATCCCGAGAAACCTGGTAGGAGTTGTCCGGAGTCCACTCCTCGGGAGGGGGGTACTGTGAGGAAACGCGGAAAAGCCGCCGTCTCTCGAGGTGAGGCGGCTGTTTCCGCGTCCAGCATGGCGTCACAACGCGGAAAAAACGCCGCATGCCGCATGGGCAGTGCGGCGGAATCCGCATTGGAAACGGCGGAATCCGCATCAGAGGCGGCCCCCGCACTAGATACATTGCATGACAGTACTGGTGTGGCTGGGACTGATAGTCCACCAGGATTCAGACTTACACGCGCGCGAGCACAGAGGCAGAGTTTAAATAGCAGTTAGAAGGGTGTCGGCTGACCAGCTGGGTCAGCTGACAAATTCCACTGCTCTCATTGGACCAGCAATTAGGGAGGTCCTGGAAAGGTCCTAGAGTATATATACTGCTGGTTGTTCACTTGCTCTTTGTCTGGCGTGCGATCACATATGTGGGAGCACTCAGACCTGTAGTCAGATCCTTAAGTGTGCCGGGACCAGCTGGAGCTGTAATCCTACACTTAGCTAGATTCTGTTGATAGCTAAAGTACTAGTTTGATTGTGATTATATGTTATGACTTTTGCCTGCTTTGACTATCCTCCTGAACTCTGATCTTGTACCTCGATATTTCTGATACTCTGTTGCCGAACCCCGGCTCGTTCCTTGACTCTGTTTCTGCCTCCTGATTTTGTACCCCGATATATCTGATACCTCGTTGCTGAACCCTGCCTGTACTTTGACTCCGCCTTTGCCTCCTGATCTTGTACTTTATCTGTCCGTGTGTGTACGACCTGGCTTGTCCGACCTCGAGAACCGACCTTACCGTTAGAGGCGGTTCCTCGCTCTGTTAGCGATCCTTCCTCCTGAGGGTCACTTTCAGATATACCTTCCTACTGTCAGTCTGACTCCTCCCGTCTTTGAGAGCTCAGGTCTGCGGAAGGAATCTGTGCAGTACTCCTTGCTGCATTGAGGCCTTGTCCTCTAAGTGTTACTGTTACACCAAACACTACACTCTACTCAGGTGAACAGAGGTTAGTTTGTATATCGGATTATCGGTGAGACTGCAGATCACTTATAATCTGGTATATATCTGTATTTCCGGTGATACTGCAGATCACCGGTAATCAGATACTCTCTGCGCCCACCGATCGTTACACAATTTTAATATTCTCCTTGAAAAGCGACATGTGATTTTTGATTGGCATTTTTAGGTTCCACCCACTTTTCTGAATATTAATCCCAGTCACCCAGTAACCAGCTATGCTAAGTTTGAGAACCCTGCCATTAACAGTGAAGAAGGGCTGCAATTTACAATTTCCCATATAAATCTGTTTTTAACTCCACCCACTTTTTATAAGCTTGACACACAGTCACTACTCAATGACCAAGTTTGTGAGCTTTTGGGTTCCTGGCATCAAAATTGTGCTAATGGAAGCAGTTTATCAAAGAAATCTGGTTGTTTTTAGCTCCGCCCCTTTACTGAATTTGAACCCCATACACTTAACGATCGACTGTAGCAGGTTTGAGGCCTCTGCTATTAACAGTGTGACAATGGCTGCAGTTTCAATATTCCCCTTGAAAATCAATAGGTGAATTTTGATTGGCTCTTGTAGGCTCCACCTACTTTTCCGAATATTAATCCTAGTCACCCAGTGACCAACTGTGTGAAGTTTGAGAACCCTGCCATTAACAGTGTAAGAAAATCTGCAGTTTACATTTCCCCATGTAAAAAGTTAGTTGTTTTTGGCTCCGCCCACTATTTCTAATCTTGACATACAGCCACTTAATGACCAAGTTTATGAGCTTTGGGGTCTTTGGCATCAATAAGTTGCATTTTCCCATTGAAATTAAACAAATTTGATTGGCTGTTTTTGGTCCGCTCCCTTCAGAATTTAAACCCCAGTCTCCCAGTGACTGACTGTAGCAGATTTTAGGCCTCTGCCATTAAGAGTGCATGAAAGGCAGCAATGTAAATATTCCCCTTGAAAATCAAAAGGTGAATTTTGATTGGCTGCTGTAGGCTCCACCCACTTTTCTGAATATTAGTCCCAGTCACCCAGTGGCCAACTGTGTCACGTTTGAGAACTCTGCCAATAACAGTATGGCTGAAATCAATCTAACAAATGTGATTGGCTGTTTGTGGCTCCACCCCTTTAGTGAATTTGGACCCCAGTCACCCAATGACTGACTGTATCAGGTTTGAGGCCTCTGCCACTAACAGTGTAAGAATGGTAGCAATGTGAATATTCCCCTTGAAAATCAATAGGTACATTTTGATTGGCTGTTGTAGGCTCCACCCACATTTCTGAATATTCATCCCAGTCAACCAGTGGCCAATTGTGTAAAGTTTGGGAACCCTGCAATGTAAAAAATGAAGTTGTTGGCACCGCCCACTTTTTCTAACCTTGACATACAGTCACTCAATTATCAAGTTTATCAGCTTTGGGGTCCTTGGTATCAATACTTTGTATATTTCCATTGAAAAATAAACAAATCTGGCTGTTTGTGGCTTCGCCCCCTTCCTGAATTTGGACCCTAGTCACCCAGTGACCAACGGTACCAGGTTTGAGGCATCTGCTTTTACCAGTATAAGAGAAGCAGATGAAATATTCCCTTTGAAAATCAAAAGGTGAATTTTTATTGGCTGTTGTAGGCTCCACCCACCTTCCAAAATCTTAATCTGTCACCCAATGACCAACTGTGCAAAGTTTGAGATCCCTGCCATTAACGGTGTAAGAATGGCTGCAGTTTATATTTTCGCAGTAAAAGTTGTTTTGGCTCCGCCCACTTTTTGTAACCTTGACACACACACAGTCACTCAATGACCAAGTTTGTGAGCTGTCAGGTTCCTGGCATCAAAAATGTGTGAATGGAAGCAGTTTATCCACCAAGGAACTCTGATTGGCTGTATGTGGCCCCGCCCCTTTAGTGAATTTGGACCCCAGTCGCCCAATGACCAACTGTAGAAAGTTTGAAGCCTCTGCCATTAAAAGTGTAAGAATAGCAGCAGTTTAAATATTCCCCTTGAAAACCAATAGGTGAATTTTGATTGGCAGTTGTAGGCTCCACCCATTTTCTTGAATCTTAATCACATTCACCCAGTGACCAAGTGTGTCAAGTTTGAGAACCCTGCGATTAACAGTCTAAGAATGGCTGCAGTTTACATTTTCCCATTTAAAATGAACGGCTGAAATTTGATTGGCTGTTTTATGCTCCGCCCACTTTTCCTGGATTTGTAACCTCGGTCACCAAGTGACCAACTGTGCCATGTGTGGGGACTCTGGCTTGATTACTGTGAGAATGGCAGCCTTTTACATTTTTTCCATTGACATGAATGGGTGGAATCTGATTTGCTGTTTGTAGCTCCGCCCACGTGTGCAGGGGGCCCGCGAGACCCCCAGAACCTATCATCCCAGGTAGTAAGGGATCTGTGTACCAAGTTTCGTTCAAATCGGTCAAGCCGTTTTCGCGTGATCGCGGCACATACACACACACACACACACACACACACACACACATACATCCGATTTTATATATATAGATAAAAAAACGGAGAAATCGCATAAGTATTCATTGTCTTTGCTCAATACTTTGTTGATGCACCTTTGGCAGCAATTACAGCCTCAAGTATTTTTGAATATGATGCCACAAGCTTGGCACACTTATCCATGGCCAGCTCCGCCCGTTCCTCTTTACAGCACCTCTCAAGCTCCATCAGGTTGGATGGAAAGTGTCGGCGCTCAGCCATTTTAAGATCTCTCTGTGCAATTGGCTAGGCTCTGGGTGGGCCACTCAAGGACATTCACAGAGTTGTCCTGAAACCACTCCTTTGATATCTTAGCTATGTGCTTAGGGCTGTTGTCCTGCTAAAAGATGAACTGTTGTCCCAGTCTGAGTTCAAGTGCGCTCTGGAGCAGGTTTGCATCTACGATGTCTCTGTACATTGCTGCAGTCATCTTTTCCTTTTTCCTGACTAGTCTCCCAGTTCCAGCTGCTGCTGAAAAACATCCCCACAGCATGATGCTGCCACCACCATACTTCACTGTAGGGATGGTATTTGCCTGGTGATGAGCGATGCCTGATTTCCTCCAAACATGACACCTGGCATTCACACCAGAGAGTTCCATCTCTGTCTCATCAGACCAGAAAATTTAGCTCTCATGGTCTGAGAGTCTTTCTGGTGCCTTTTGGCAAACTTCGGGTGGGCTGCTGTAACCCTCTAAAAGAGGGTCCCAAGAGTTTGCTAGTGTATTTCTATGTGTGTGGTAACTCTAGCTTTTAAGGCTAAATTTCGCCTTAGATATTCGCCTGGTGGAACCAAAACGGCGCATGGGAGAGGAGTGGAGGCTCTGTAATGATTGCATAGACTGCTGCTAGGCGACCAAAGCACACTGAGCAATAGAACTTTCTAGCAGCCCGGCGCGGCCTGTCAGACACTACAGCGCAGGCGCCGAGGGGCAGTGCGGGAGAGGTGTAGCCAGAGGGAACTGGCTAGAACCAGCCAGAGCGCACCAGAGAGGGAGGCAGAGCAGAACTTGAGAGAAGACAGGAGGCAATGGTTGGGAGCGGGAAAGGAGGCCACGAGGAGAATGGCCGTAGCAGTCACCCCGGAGGCTAAGAGGGGACCCGGCGGCCACACAGAGACTACAGTGGAGCAAGTAAGGCAGCGGCAACTCGGCCAGACAGTGACTGGAGGCCAGAGGCAGGGTGCACAGAGTCCACCCGAGCTAGCCTGGACAGAAAGAAACCCCGGCAGCCAGATGAGTATGGACCTGACTTCAACTACAAGTTACAGTGTGTGTTCAGTTAGTAGCCATTGTTCAGCGGAGGCTTGCTGAGATAGAAATATAGCAACCCAGAACCTGAAGAGGCCAATTCTGTTCAAAATGCTGTTACTAGAGACTGCTTGTGTGCAAAAGCTTTAAAGATACAGAGACATTGTGATGCTGATTCAGTTGCTGATAGAGCTGCCTAATTAAGATAAAGGAATCTGCTGCTGACTGTTGGACGTTCATTGAGTGTACAGGCCTTGCTGTCACTAACAGACATTAAAGAGACACTGAAGCGAGAATAAATCTCGCTTCTTGTCTCATAGTCAGCAGGGGCATGTGTGCCCCTGCCAAAACGCCGCTATCCCGAGGCTAAACGAGGGTCCCTGACCCCCCTCCCCCCCCCCTGCAAAATCAACAACCAACTTGGTCGTAGATTTTGCTGCTCTTGAGGCAGGGCTAATGGCTGCAGCCCTGCCTCTCAGCGCCGTCTATCAGCGGCACATTGCCGCATCTCCCCCACCCCTCTCAGCGAAGGAAGACTGAGAGGGGAGGGGGAGAGGCGGAGATACGCGCTGACATATGCGCGTGAGGCAGGGCTGCGGCGGTTAGCCCTGCCTTAATCCGGAAGAGGGGATGCGCTGCTCTCTTTAACAGCCTCCATAAGTACCCTGCAGAGCGGACACAGCCTCCCGCTTGCATTAAGTCCTGGTATAGAGACATTGTTTCTGTCAAGTCCATTTTAAGTCAAGAGTTAAAGTTCATGTGCCCTTCTGTGCTGTGTTCTGAAGTGTCACTAAGAGTTGGACACAAGAAGTGAACCAAAGTGTGATTTATGCATATTACCTGAGTACACAGCCCTAAAGAAAGAGGAGAAAACTAAGGCTGTGAGAGTAAAGAGAACCTGTCAGTATTAAAGAAGATAAGTGAAAGAGAAGGAGTTGCATTGCGTCTTGTGATACTAAAAGTGTGCTGCAGTGATGAGTGAACTGACATCTGACCAAGATACAGAGTCCACTTACTTGGAGTACAAGTTTTGCAACAACTCTAAATTAGAGCTCATTCAGCCTAAAAGTCAAAGTGCACAAAAAGAGAGTTATATTGTGGGCGAGAGATCTGGGTGGTATAGCTGGGTGCATTGGTCACTTTTATATTTTGTTTATACTTTTGTTTTCCTAACCCTTTTTGATTATTTGATTTATACTTTATTTCGTTTGTTATTTTGGGAGGAGGCCCTATCCAGACAGGTGATGCTAAGTGTAAAGTGGGTTTGGTGGGATATTACCAAGGGTAAAGAGTTTAAGAGATCTTCTGAGCAAAGTGAACATCCTTTTGGAATCACCCAACGAACTGTGGAACTGTACAGTACCATCTTGAAAACTGTCATGAGTTCCCCCAGGTTTTGCTGAGCAATATAGCTTGGACTTGGTTGCAAGGGACTGAGAACTGTTTAGGAACTGAATTGCTCAGTAGACCATTCCCTTCCCCAGCCCATGCCCCACCTATGGTACTGTGATGTAAACATGCTGTAAAATGATTGATTATTGTACAAGAAGACCTTTGTAGCTCAACTTTCATATATAATTTGTCTGTAACTTAACCTTTTTATTCCGCAGCTTTCCCTGGTGCACTGGCTGTGAAGACTAGAAGATAGTGTATTTTGACCAGTGATGTGCAAGGGAGGTGTATTGTGTTGTTGAAGTGTTACGGGTTGATTGCAACCACAAGTGACCACCGTTAGGTCGCAAATAAATCTTTGATAATTTCATTTGAGTCAGTGTCTGGTGGATTCCCCTCAGCCGGGGCCTAGTGCTAACGTTTAAATCGGGTTACACTGTCACTTTGATACAATAAAAGAGCTTTGATACTACTTTATTTAGAGTGGTGCCGATCCTATCCGATGTTCTCAATGTACCATGCATGCACAGAACACTCACAGCGATGGGTGCGGGATTGAGGCGGTGCACAGACGGGCCTGCATGTGCAGTTGCACATGACTTCCAGCTGATTTCAGTCAGTGTCCGGCGGATTCTTCTCAGTCGGAGCCCAGTGCTAACGGATAAATCCTGTTACACTGCTATGTGCCTTTTACTAAGGAGTGTCTTCCATCTGGCCACTGTACCATACAGACCTGATTGGTGGATTGTTGCAGAGATGGTTGTCCTTTTGGGAGGTTCTCCTCTCTCCACAGAGGACCTCTGGAGCTCTGACAGAGTGACTCTTCTCTCCCGATCGCTCAGTTTAGATGGTCGGCCAGCTCTAGGAAGAGTCCTGGTAGTTTTGAACTTCTTCCATTCATGGATGATGGAAGCCACTGTGGCCATTGGTACTTTCAAAGCAGCAGAAATGTTTCTGTAACCTTCCCCAGATTTGTGCCTGAAGACCATCCAGGCTTGGAGGTCAACAGACAATTTCTTTGACTTCATGCCTGGTTTGTGCTCTGACATGGACTGTCAACTATAGAACCTTATATAGACAGGTGCACCCTGTAAGGATATATTGGGGTGCTAATGATGTTGGGATAATACAGGAGTATATTTCTATCATTTTTCTAATCTGCTGTGTATTATGTCAAAGGTGTAGATATGGCAGGCTAGATTCATGGACTGTTCATGTGAAAGTATGTGTGGGTCAATAGACCTATATTTGCATTGAAATCCTCTGGAAGCAGGGGGCTTGGACATTAGCATACAGTTCCTCTGGACAGCCAGAAAACAGGTAATTAGGAAACACTTAATCAGACAGTTGCTCCTATACAGGTGGTCAGACCCTGTTGTCTGAATACTGTCTCAGAGGTGTATTGAGCCAGGACTTTACATATGACATCCTGCTGGAATATGAAAGCCTTGCTCAAGTTGTCACCTGGGGATGGGAAATCTCTGTAAAGTTCAAAAGCGTACAGGAAAACGCCTTGAAATTCGCATGTCACAGCTAGCCCAGATGTGACAAGTGGCTTGGCAGACCGTGATGTCACAAACAGGGAAATTGCGTTAGTCTTGGGGCAAGAAACTGCCTCTGGCCAGGAAATGGCTTATTATGCCAAGAGCAGTCAAGTCCCCATCTTTGATCTGCTGTGAAATACACTTTTAAAACTAGTTTCTCCCCTTCCCAATGAAGTTGCAGCCTCCAGGCGTGTATCCCAGTATAAGAAGCAGGGCCAGATGCCTAAAAAATTGTAGCTCTCTGGAGATAGCAAGGACGCTAAGGGCTGCCCGACTACTGGTCGAAGCGGTGTTCTCCCGCCAATGACGTTCAAACAACGCTGATAACGTTTATTTTTCCCCGTTTATTTCAGTAAGCAAATAGCTTTGTGTGCATCTTTGTAAACTCTTAGTCTTGTAACTTTTTACTTTGTAACTTTTTTACTTTGTTTTTTGTACATCTTTTGTATATATTATTTTCTGCATTGTTCCATTTTTTCTCTGGAATATTAAAACGTTATTTAATAAGTGACTTCTGCTGTACTAAACTAACACTCATAGCCTAGAAGAGACTGAAGTGTAACTAAGTTCATGCCTGATTGTATGATTGAGCGACACTACCGTATAACATTGTAATTGCATTGTGTGTGGGGCGTTTGTCATACGTTGGCCTAAGCGCGCAGTTGACCCAACGTACGAAAACGCCAGTGCGAGTAGCTCGACAGCAGAGTGGCTAACAGTATCGTTCGGAACGACTGTTAGTGCTTTTGCTTCACTACAGTATAAGATTGCAATTGTGCGTGTGCGTGCGTGGCGTTCCCGTATTCGGCCTAAACGCAAAGCTGACCCGAATACGAAAACGCGGATTGCATGAGCACTCGACCGCAGAGTGGACGTTTCTAGCAACAGCTAGTGGTGGCAGTAAGGAGCGTTTGAGGGGTCCCAGCCTTGTCTGTAGCTTGAATAAGGCTGTTCCCCGCTTGATCTGGTCAAACCCGCAGTCTGGAACCGTATACGCAGGCGTGCCGCGGGCCGGTTCCTGACACGTGCCTTTCCAAATCATGTCCAATCAACTGAATTCACAGCAGGTGGACTCCAATTAAGCTGGAGAAACATCTCAGTGTAGGAACACACGAGGCAGTACGGGAAAGGTAGCATTTGGCTGCATATGCATTTGTGCGTTTTTAGTGCGTTTTCTGTGCTTTTGGGTTTTGTGTTTTTGTTCCGCACATGTATGTTTCTTGCATTTAAATGCGTTTGCGGTTCGCATATATAAATCGCATATGCGTTTTGCATGCATTTTATGCAAATTTCTAGGAAGTCAACAGGAAGCAGAAATATATAATCAAACTTGTTTTTTTTAAAAAATGCATAAAAGAGGGGGCGCATGCGCGGCGCGATCGAAGATGGCCGCCTGATCTCCGAGCTCCCGTCCTGGCTCCTGCGCCGCTACTGATAGCAAACGGCAGCATATCCGGAGATCGTTAGCGACGGCGGGGTGAGATTCCAGAGGGTCTACGGAACAAATCTATGGGCGGCAAGCGCCGTTCCGGGCGAAAGCAGAGCCGAGCACTGGACCATTACTTCCTGAGGCCTAACCCTCCCTCACAAGCCGAGCACTCCAAGATGGCGTCCAAAGCGTCCAAGACGGATCCAGCGCCCGAGTACATCACAAAAGAGGTATTGGAGGGGTGCTTAGCAGACCTGCATAAGAGGGTGTCACAATCCATAAAGGACACAATAACATCAGCTCTATCTGACATCAGATCTGATATTTCTATTGCGCTTTCGCGCACATCCACCCTTGAGCAAGATGTAAGCTCCTTGCAAAGCAGGTGCACATACCTCGAGGAAGAAAACGCTAGACTGACAGACTCAGTGGCGGCCCTGCAAAGATCTCAAGAAGACAGTGAGAATAGGGACCGCAGACAGAACCTACGCTTCAGAGGGGTTCCTGATTCAGTTCGCCCTGTAGACATTAAGCAGTACCTAACTAATCTCTGTGAGACTATATCACCAGAAACTCCAAAAGAAATGTGGCGATTTGACAGGGCCCACCGTGCTATAGGCCCCAGGCCCGCTGGAGCCCCACTCCTCCGTGACATTATTGCACGTTTTCACTTTTATGAAGCCAAAGAATGTATAGTAATGGCAACCAGAAATACGATTTCCTACAAATATCAAGGTACGGATATACAAATACTAAACGATATCTCTCCCATTACTTTAGCAAAAAGGAAGAAACTCAGACCTGTCACTCGGCTTTTACGGGAAAAGGGAATCCCTTATCGCTGGGGATATCCCTTTAAACTGATTGCTACTAAGGAGGGAGTGGTGCACGCCATCTCTGATCCAGAAGATTCTGGAGACCTTTTAAAAGGTCTCGGCCTTCGTCTTCCAACCCCGGAACCATCTCCTACCAAAGCCTCAGACACCTCACATTCTCCAAATCACCAACCTAGCTCCCCAACCAAAGTACAAGAGGACTGAACTAGGGTGCCATCTCTGTGATTTCTACAAGATATGCGGAACGCGGGGACAGGGGGGATTTGCTTGTTGATCGGATGTGGCCGGTCGAGCAGTGTATGTTTCCCCTTTTGCGGTGTGAAGAGGGTCACACCCAATCTGAGTTCGTGTTAAACTCAGGTAAAAAAAAACCTAAACAAGTTATGCTCTACCTGCTTACATTATATATTCAGGTGCTAACAGGGAGAGCTATTTCTTTAGTTAACAGTACACAATGTGTTCTTTGTTTTTCTTCTATCTTTCCTTCTCTTTCTTTACCTATTCTCTTTTCTTCCGAGTCGGGGACCCAATCAGTTGTTAAGCAAACTCTGGGAGGGGGCGACCTTGGGGATCCTGTGCTATGTCAGTTAAGCAGCCTAATTTGGGACGATTATGGTTAAATTTTTATCACTAAATGTTAAGGGACTCAATTCAATCAGAAAGCGTCACTTGGCTTTACGTGATCTGGAAAGATCAAAAGCAGACTTTATTTTTATGCAAGAGACAAGATTTTCTAGTCTTAAGCCAGGCTTTCTGAAGAGCAAATCATACCCTGTGACGTATTTAGCCAGCTCACAGTCCAAAAAGGCAGGAGTAGCTATCATAATCCGCCATTCATGTCCTTTTTTAGTGACTGATGTCTGTAAGGATCCCCAGGGCCGCTATTTGATCATACGCGGCTCACTTCATGGAATTGATATGATTGTCGCCACTATTTATGCCCCAAATGAACATCAAACACCATTTCTCGATAAAGTACTATCAAAAATTTCAAATATGGGATGTGCTAATATTGTAATTGGGGGGGATATTAACATGATTTTTTCTCCTACTATGGACCGAAAATCTGGCTCTCGTCCGCTCAACTTTAAAGCTATATGTTCTGCTTCTCGTAGATTCAGAGACCTTTTAAAGCAGCATGGCCTTCCTTGACGCTTGGAGAATACAGCATCCTCTCGAACATGATTACACTTTCTATTCGCATAATCATGGTACGTTCACTAGAATCGATCATATTTTTATCTCCCCTCCTCTTCTCTCCTGTCTAACAGACTCTCATATAGGACCCATATCATGGTCTGACCACGCTCCCATTGATGTCATCTTAAATATGACCCATTCTCCTCACATACCCTCAGTTTGGAGACTAAACGATAGCATACTCACAAATGAAGAAGCGGTAGAAGACATTACACAATCATTGCAGGAATTTTTTTCAATTAATGATGGTTCGGTCACTAGTAAAGCAACCATCTGGGAAGCCCACAAGGCCACTATAAGGGGTAAATTTATATCATTATTGTCCAAACGCAAGAAGGAATTTAACTCTCGGCTCTCGGCCCTATACAGCAAATTAATTCAAGAAGAGGAACAGTTTAAAAAATCCCCAACCTCTGCAAGGTACAATCTTCTTGAGAGCATTCGCAAATCCATTTCAGATCTTCATTTTACTAAAATAGAACGAGCTATGTCTTTCACCAAACAGCTATTCTACGAGAGAGGGAATAAAGCACACACAATCTTGGCCAAGAAGTTGAGGGGGATGAGAGCCAGAAACACGGTTTTTGCACTGAAGGACAAAAAGGGGAATACAAAGTATGATCTTAGGGAAATAGCTTCCATATTTAAATCATATTATCTAGCCCTATATAACCTGCAGCAAGACAAAAGCACATCTCAGCCTAGTCTAGCTCAGATAAACAATTATCTAAGAAGCTGTGGACTATCTAGATTGTCACCAAGTCAGGCAGCTTCATTAAATGTTCAGATCACATTGGAAGAAGTTAGAAATACCCTGAAACCCTTGAAACCACATAAGGCACCTGGTCCGGACGGATTTACGGTGGCATATTATAAAAAGTTTGCTGATCTTCTACTTCCCAAACTAACAGACCTATTCAATGCTTTTACTGATCGTGAGCGGATTCCGAGCTCCATGCTACGTTCTCATATGGTAGTAATACCCAAATCTGAACGTGACCCCTTAGACTGTAAGAATTACAGACCAATATCCCTTATAAACACAGACCTCAAGTTATTCTCCAAACTGTTAGCAAACCGATTGTCAGTTCTCATGCCATCGTTGATCCATCTGGACTAGGTGGGATTCATTACAGGACGGTACGCTGGAGACAACATTAGAGTTGGGCCGAACGGTTCGCCTGCGAACGGTTCCATGCGAACTTCAGTGGTTCGCGTTCGCGTCCCGCAGGCGAACCTTTGCGGAAGTTCGGTTCGCCCCATAATGCACATGGAGGGTCAACTTTGACCCTCTACATCACAGTCAGCAGGCCCAGTGTAGCCAATTAGGCTACACTAGCCCCTGGAGCCCCACCCCCCCTTATATAAGGCAGGCAGCGGCGGCCATTACGGTCACTCGTGTGCTGCCTGCGTTAGTGAGAGTAGGGCGAGCTGCTGCAGACTGTCTCTCAGGGAAAGATTAGTTAGGCTTAGCTTGTTCCTGTCTGGCTGCATACCTGTTCTGTGAACCCACCACTGCATACCTGTGCTGTGAACCCACCACTGCATACCTGTGCTGTGAACCCACCACTGCATACCTGTGCTGTGAACCCACCACTGCATACCTGTGCTGTGAACCCACCACTGCATACCTGTGCTGTGAACCCACCACTGCATACCTGTTCAGTGAACCTGCCACTGCATACCTGTTCTGTTCAGTGGACCCGCCACTGTATACCTGTTCATTGAACCCACCACTGCATACCTGTGCTGTGAACCCACCACTGCATACCTGTTCTGTGAACCCACCACTGCATACCTGTTCAGTGAACCCGCCACTGCATACCTGTTCTGTTCAGTGGACCCGCCACTGTATACCTGTTCAGTGAACCCGCCACTGCATACCTGTTCTGTTCAGTGGACCCGCCACTGTATACCTGTTCAGTGAACCCGCCACTGCATACCTGTTGTGTTCAGTGAACCTGCCACTGCATACCTGTTCTGTGAACCCGCCACTGTATACCTGTTTTGTTTAGTGAACCCGCCACTGTATACCTGTTCTGTTTAGTGAACCCGCCACTGCATACCTGTTCTGTTCAGTGGACCCGCCACTGTATACCTGTTCAGTGAACCCGCCACTGCATACCTGTTGTGTTCAGTGAACCTGCCACTGCATACCTGTTCTGTGAACCCGCCACTGTATACCTGTTCTGTTTAGTGAACCCGCCACTGTATACCTGTTCTGTTTAGTGAACCCGCCACTGTATACCTGTTCTGTTTAGTGAACCCGCCACTGCATACCTGTTCTGTTCAGTGGACCCGCCACTGTATACCTGTTCAGTGAACCTGCCACTGCATACCTGTTGTGTTCAGTGAACCTGCCACTGCATACCTGTTCTGTGAACCCGCCACTGTATACCTGTTCTGTTTAGTGAACCCGCCACTGTATACCTGTTCTGTTTAGTGAACCCGCCACTGTATACCTGTTCTGTTTAGGAACCCGCCACTGCATACCTGTTCTGTTCAGTGGACCCGCCACTGTATACCTGTTCAGTGAACCCGCCACTGCATACCTGTTGTGTTCAGTGAACCTGCCACTGCATACCTGTTCTGTGAACCCGCCACTGTATACCTGTTCTGTTTAGTGAACCCGCCACTGTATACCTGTTCTGTTTAGTGAACCCGCCACTGCATACCTGTTCTGTTCAGTGGACCCGCCACTGTATACCTGTTCAGTGAACCCGCCACTGCATACCTGTTGTGTTCAGTGAACCTGCCACTGCATACCTGTTCTGTGAACCCGCCACTGTATACCTGTTCTGTTTAGTGAACCCGCCACTGTATACCTGTTCTGTTTAGTGAACCCGCCACTGCATACCTGTTCTGTTCAGTGGACCCGCCACTGTATACCTGTTCAGTGAACCCGCCACTGCATACCTGTTCTGTTTAGTGAACCCGCCACTGTATACCTGTTCTGTTTAGTGAACCCGCCACTGCATACCTGTTCTGTTCAGTGGACCCGCCACTGTATACCTGTTCAGTGAACCCGCCACTGCATACCTGTTGTGTTCAGTGAACCTGCCACTGCATACCTGTTCTGTGAACCCGCCACTGTATACCTGTTCTGTTTAGTGAACCCGCCACTGTATACCTGTTCTGTTTAGTGAACCCGCCACTGCATACCTGTTCTGTTCAGTGGACCCGCCACTGTATACCTGTTCAGTGAACCCGCCACTGCATACCTGTTGTGTTCAGTGAACCTGCCACTGCATACCTGTTCTGTGAACCCGCCACTGTATACCTGTTCTGTTTAGTGAACCCGCCACTGTATACCTGTTCTGTTTAGTGAACCCGCCACTGCATACCTGTTCTGTTCAGTGGACCCGCCACTGTATACCTGTTCAGTGAACCCGCCACTGCATACCTGTTGTGTTCAGTGAACCTGCCACTGCATACCTGTTCTGTGAACCCGCCACTGTATACCTGTTCTGTTTAGTGAACCCGCCACTGTATACCTGTTCTGTTTAGTGAACCCGCCACTGCATACCTGTTCTGTTCAGTGGACCCGCCACTGTATACCTGTTCAGTGAACCCGCCACTGCATACCTGTTGTGTTCAGTGAACCTGCCACTGCATACCTGTTCTGTGAACCCGCCACTGTATACCTGTTCTGTTTAGTGAACCCGCCACTGTATACCTGTTCTGTTTAGTGAACCCGCCACTGCATACCTGTTCTGTTTAGTGAACCCGCCACTGTATACCTGTTCTGTTTAGTGAACAGCCACTGCATACCTGTTCTGTTCAGTGGACCCGCTACTGTATACCTGTTCAGTGAACCCGCCACTGTATACCTGTTCTGTTTAGTGAACCCGCCACTGCATACCTGTTCTGTTCAGTGGACCCGCCACTGTATACCTGTTCAGTGAACCCGCCACTGTATACCTGTTCTGTTTAGTGAACCCGCCACTGCATACCTGTTCTGTTCAGTGGACCCGCCACTGTATACCTGTTCAGTGAACCCGCCACTGCATACCTGTTGTGTTCAGTGAACCTGCCACTGCATACCTGTTCTGTGAACCCGCCACTGTATACCTGTTCTGTTTAGTGAACCCGCCACTGTATACCTGTTCTGTTTAGTGAACCCGCCACTGTATACCTGTTCTGTTTAGTGAACCCGCCACTGCATACCTGTTCTGTTCAGTGGACCCGCCACTGTATACCTGTTCAGTGAACCCGCCACTGCATACCTGTTGTGTTCAGTGAACCTGCCACTGCATACCTGTTCTGTGAACCCGCCACTGTATACCTGTTCTGTTTAGTGAACCCGCCACTGTATACCTGTTCTGTTTAGTGAACCCGCCACTGCATACCTGTTCTGTTCAGTGGACCCGCCACTGTATACCTGTTCAGTGAACCCGCCACTGCATACCTGTTGTGTTCAGTGAACCTGCCACTGCATACCTGTTCTGTGAACCCGCCACTGTATACCTGTTCTGTTTAGTGAACCCACCGCATCAGTGCGCATACCTGTGCAGTTAAGTGAACCCACCTACCTACGTGAGTGCACGCAGTGTGATATACCACTCCGTGCATACCCGATATGGACAAAACAGGTAGAGGAAGAGGTAGTGCCAGAGCCAGAGGAAGGCCACCCGGCAGGTCTGCGCGAGGTCGTGTAAATGTAATTTCGTGTGGACCTGGCCCACAGTACAGTGCTCGGAAGAAGGCACGTCCCATCACCTCCCAAGATTGTCAGGACGTGGTTGAGTATTTAGCGACACAGAACACCTCATCTTGCTCAGCCACCAGCGCTACTACTAGCACCACTTCCGCTGCATTTGACACTTCGCAAGAATTATTTAGTGTTGAAATCACTGATGCACAGCCATTGTTGTTACAGCCAGATGAATTTTCACCAGCTAATATGTCTGAGTTACGCGGCAACAGTATGGATGTAACGTGTCAGGAGGATGAAGGACCTACTGATGGTGCAAGTTTGGATTTGTCTGAGGCAAGCGAAGCTGGGCAGGATGACTACGATGATGACGGTAATAGGGATCCTCTGTATGTTCCCAATAGAGGAGATGAAGAGGGGGACAGTTCAGAGGGGGAGTCAGAGAGTAGTAGGAGGAGAGAAGTTGCTGAAAGAAGCTGGGGCAGCTCTTCGTCAGAAACAGCTGGTGGCAGAGTCCGGCACCATGTATCGCCACCTATGTACAGCCAGCCAACTTGCCCTTCAGCATCAGCTGCTGAGGTCCCCATAGTGCCCACATCCCAGGGTGGCTCAGCGGTGTGGAAATTTTTTAATGTGTGTGCCTCAGATCGGACCAAAGCCATCTGTTCGCTCTGCCAACAAAAATTGAGCCGTGGAAAGGCCAACACTCACGTAGGGACAAGTGCCTTACGAAGGCACCTGGAGAAAAGGCACAAACAGCAATGGGATGGCCACCTGAGCAAAAGCAGCAGCAGCACACAAAAGCAAAGCCACCCTCCTTCTCCTCTTCCTCCTCCATCAGGTGCATTATCTGCTTCTGCCGCTTTCTCCCTTCCACCTTCACAGGCACCCTCCTCCACTCCGCCTCTGCCCTTGAGCGGTTCCTGCTCCTCTGCCCACAGCAGCAGTCAGGTGTCCGTGAAGGAAATGTTTGAGCGGAAGAAGCCAATTTCGGCCAGTCACCCCCTTGCCCGGCGTCTGACAGCTGGCGTGGCGGAACTGTTAGCTCGGCAGCTGTTACCATACCGGCTGGTGGACTCTGAGGCCTTCCGTAAATTTGTGGCCATCGGAACACCGCAGTGGAAGATGCCAGGCCGCACTTATTTTTCGAGAAAGGCCATACCCCAACTGCACCGTGAAGTTGAGAGGCAAGTGGTTTCATCTCTTGCGAAGAGCGTTGGGTCAAGGGTACACCTGACCACGGATGCCTGGTCTGCCAAGCACGGGCAGGGCCGCTACATTACCTACACAGCCCATTGGGTGAACCTGGTGGTGAACGATGGCAAGCAGGGCGCAGCGGACCAAATTGTGACACCTTCACGGCTTGCAGGCAGGCCTCCTGCCACCTCCTCTCCTCCTGCTACATGCTCTTCGCTGTCGTCCTCCTCCTCCTTGGCTGAGTGGCAGTTCTCCTCTCCAGCTACACAGCCCCAGCTCCGCAGGGCCTATGCTGCATGCCAGGTACGACGCTGTCACGCCATCTTAGACATGTCTTATCTCAAAGCGGAGAGTCACACTGGAGCAGCTCTCCTGGCTGCTCTTAAGAAACAGGTGGATGAGTGGCTGACCCCGCACCACCTGGAGATAGGCAACGTGGTGTGCGACAACGGCAGCAATCTGCTTGCCACTTTGCATATGGGGAAGCTGACACACATACCCTGCATGGCACATGTCATGAATCTAGTGGTTCAAAGATTTGTGGCAAAGTACCCTGGCTTAGCGAATGTCCTGAAGCAGGCCAGGAAGTTCTGTGGGCATTTGAGGCGGTCTTACACAGCCATGGCACGCTTTGCGGAAATTCAGCGCAAAAACAACATGCCGGTGAGACGCCTCATTTGCGATAGCCCGACTCGCTGGAACTCGACCCTGCTCATGTTCTCCCGCCTGCTAGAACAGAAGAAAGCCGTGACCCACTACCTCTACAACTACAGTAGAATGAAACAGTCTGGGAAGATGGGGATGTTCTGGCCTGACAACTGGACACTGATGGAAAATGCATGCAGGCTCATGCGGCCGTTTGAGGAGGTGACCAACCTGGTGAGCCGCAGTGAGGGCACCATCAGCGACTTAATTCCCTACGCTTACTTCTTGGAGCGTGCTGTGCGTAGAGTGGCGGATGAAGCTGTGAATGAGCGTGACCAGGAACCGTTACGGCAGGAACAGGCATGGGACCAATTTTCATCAGACCCAGCTGTTTCCTCAACACCTGCGGCAGCACAGAGGGGGGAGGAGGAGGAAGAAGAGAAGTCGTGTGCAGAAGACGAGTCAGACTCAGAGGATGATGAGCAAGGTGTTTCTTTGGGGGAGGAGGAGGAGGAGGAGGAGGGGACAGCGGCAGGAGAACAACCTCAGCAGGCATCGCAAGGGGCTTGTGCTGCTCAACCTTCCCGTGGTATTGTTCGCGGCTGGGGGGAGGAGGTTGACTTACCTGACGTCACTGAGGAAGAGCAAGAGGAGATGGAGGGTACTGGATCCGACTTTGTGCAGATGTCGTCTTTTATGCTGTCCTGCCTGTTGAGGGACCCCCGTATAAAAAACCTCAAGGGGAATGAGCTGTATTGGGTGGCCACACTACTAGACCCTCGGTACAGGCACAAAGTGGCGGACCTGTTACCAACTCACCGGAAGGTGGAAAGGATGCAGCACATGCAGAACCAGCTGTCAACTATGCTTTACAATGCCTTTAAGGGTGATGTGACGGCACAACGCCAGCAAGGTACCACTGCCACTAATCCTCCTCCCGTGTCCACGCAGTCAAAGACAGGACGCTCCAGCGATCTCATGGTGATGTCGGACATGCGGACGTTCTTTAGTCCAACGCCTCGCCGTAGCCCTTCCGGATCCACCCTCCACCAACGCCTGGAACGGCAGGTAGCCGACTACCTGGCCTTAAGTGTGGATGTAGACACTGCTGTGAACAGCGATGAGGAACCCTTGAACTACTGGGTGCGCAGGCTTGACCTGTGGCCAGAGCTGTCCCAATTTGCCATCCAACTTCTCTCCTGCCCTGCCGCAAGCGTCCTGTCAGAAAGGACCTTCAGCGCAGCTGGAGGCATTGTCACAGAGAAGAGAAGTCGCCTAAGTCACAAAAGTGTTAAGTACCTCACCTTTATCAAAATGAATGAGGCATGGATCCCGGAGGGCTGCTGCCCGCCCCAAGACTAAGTCAGTCCCCGCACACACAGCATCTCTGCCTGCACGCCGTGTGACTGGCTGCCTGGCCTGCCCCAAGAAGACTAAGTCGCTCCCAGTCCCTCCACACAGCATGTCTGCCTGCAGGCCGCTTGACTACCTTCTCCGCCACCACCAACAGGGTCCGGGACTCCAGGCGGATTGCTGAATTTTTTAGGCCGCTGTAATAATTTTTCTGGTGCGTGTACATGACTGCCTAATTTTTCTGGCTGCACTGCGGGCAGCTGCAACAACAAAAGAAAAGGCATGTACATGCGCCCATTCCCCTTCGTGATCATTACCTTGCCGTGGTGAAGGGGCTTGCGTATCACAATGAAGCAATGACCGGCGCCTAGATGAGTGTCTCGGGGGGCACACCCACGATAATAAGGTCGTTGCCTCATTGTGGTCAGACCAAATTTGATCAGCTGGACAGTCACTGTTCTGTCATTCAGCTACATCAGCCAGGCGACCATATGGGCTGTAAAGCCACCAAAACCTGCACTCTTGCCATGGTGCGCACTAGTCCAGCACGGCCGTCACTACACAAACAGCTGTTTGCGCTGCGTTACACGGTGAGTTTGGTGTGTCAGTGTGAAGCAGTACCTTAATTACACTACCTGATTGATGTATACACATGCAAGATGTTTGAAAGCACTTTAGGCCTGTCATTTAGCATTCAATGTGATTTCTGCCCTTAAAACGCTGCTTTGCGTCAAATTCAGATTTTTCTCGGGGACTTTTGGCATGTATCCCACTCCGCCATGCCCCCCTCCAGGTGTTAGACCCCTTGAAACATCTTTTCCATCACTTTTGTGGCCAGCATAATTATTTTTTTTTTCAAAGTTCGCATCCCCATTGAAGTCTATTGCGGTTCGCGAACTTTAACGCGAACCGAACCTTCCGCGGAAGTTCGCGAACCAGGTTCGCGAACCTAAAATCGGAGGTTCGGCCCAACTCTAGACAACATTAGACGTACACTAAATATTATTGATTATATTAATCATCACAAAATTCAGTCACTTATATTAGGTTTAGATGCTGAAAAAGCGTTTGATCGCTTAAATTGGTCCTTCCTGTTCCAATCTTTGACTTTTATGGGGATATCAGGTAATTTTTTTCATACCCTACAAAAACTATATCTCAATCCATTAGTAGCACTTAAAATTCCATATACAGACCCCAATGACTACTTTTCCATTTCTAATGGAACACGTCAGGGCTGCCCCTTGTCCCCTCTGTTATTTGCGCTCTCCATTGAGCCTCTGGCGGCTAGGATAAGGGGCAACCCTGATATCCTTATTGGGGATCAGGAATACAAAATTTCGTTGTTTGCTGACGACGTGTTGTTGACAGTGAGTACCCCGTTAATATCTCTTGCATCTTTAAAATCAGAACTTGAATTATTTGGTTCTTTTTCTAATTACAAGGTCAATGATTCAAAAACAGAGGTTCTTCCTCTAAACATTTCGGACCGCCAACTATCCTCCACAATGATGGGATATCCTTACAGACTACAACACTCCTCTTTGAAATACTTAGGTGTAAATATCCCTAAATATACTCCCAAATAGCTCAATATAATATTATGCCCATGATTTCTAAGTTAATGGCTGATCTAGCTAAATGGGAAAACTATCCAATATCATGGTTTGGTCGAATGGTTTCATTTAAAATGAATTCCCTACCTAAGTTACTGTATCTAATGTCAGTTATGCCACTAAACATACCCAAACATGCCTTTCTCCCTCTACAGCGAAAGTTATTTCAATTTATCTGGCATCACAGACCACCTAGGATAGCAAAATCAGGGCCGGCCTTAGGTTTTACAGCGCCCTGAGCGAAGCCAGATTATGGTGCCCCCCCCCCCCCCTCATCCTACACACACACACACACACACCACACACACACACACACACACACACACACACACAACACACACACACGAGGAATAGGTAATATTGGGATGGACAGACAGACAAATATATATACATTGAGAGAGAGAGAGAGACACACAGATATAGGGAGGGGGGGGGGGAGAGAGAGAGAGAGAGACATACAGAGAGAGAGAGAGAGAGAGACAGACATACAGAGAGAGAGAGAGAGACATACAGAGAGAGCGAGAGGGACATAGAGAGAGAGAGCATGAGGAAAGAGAGTGAGAGAGGAGGAGGAGAGAGAGAGAGAGAGAGAGAGAGAGAGAGAGAGGAGGAGGAAAGAGAGAGAGACAGAGAGAGGAGGAGAAGAGAGAGAGACAGAGAGAGGAGAGAGAGAGACAGAGAGAGGAGAGAGAGAGACAGAGAGGAGAGAGACAGAGAGGAGAGAGACAGAGAGGAGAGAGACAGAGAGAGAGAGGAGAGAGACAGAGACAGAGAGAGGAGAGAGACAGAGACAGAGACAGGAGAGAGACAGAGACAGAGACAGGAGAGAGACAGAGACAGAGACAGGAGAGAGACAGAGACAGAGACAGGAGAGAGACAGAGACAGAGAGAGGAAAGAGAGACACAGAGAGGAGGAAAGAGAGACACAGAGAGGAGGAAAGAGAGACAGAGAGGAGGAAAGAGAGACAGAGGGGAGGAAAGAGAGACAGAGGGGAGGAAAGAGAGACAGAGGGGAGGAAAGAGAGACAGAGGGGAGGAAAGAGAGAGGAGAGATAGAGACAGAGGGGAGGAGAGAGAGACAGAGGGGAGGAAAGAGAGAGACAGAGAGAGAGAAGAGAGAGACAGAGAGAGGAGAGAGAGACAGAGAGAGGAGAGAGAGACAGAGAGAGGAGAGAGAACAGAGAGAGGAGAGAGAGACAGAGAGAGGAGAGAGAGACAGAGAGAGGAGAGAGAGACAGAGAGAGGAGAGAGAGACAGAGAGAGGAGGGAGAGACAGAGAGAGGAGGGAGAGACAGAGAGAGGAGGGAGAGACAGAGAGAGGAGGGAGAGACAGAGAGAGGAGGGAGAGACAGAGAGGAGGAGGGAGAGACAGAGAGGAGGAAAGAGAGACAGAGAGAGGAGGGAGAGACAGAGAGAGGAGGGAGAGACAGAGAGAGGAGGGAGAGACAGAGAGAGGAGGGAGAGACAGAGAGAGGAGGGAGAGACAGAGAGAGGAGGGAGAGACAGAGAGGAGGAAAGAGAGAGGACGAGAGAGACAGACAGATATAGGGAAGGAGGGATAGGAGGGAGAAAAAGGTGAGAGAGAAAAACATGGGGGGGGGGGGGGGTGAGAGAGAGGGATGGATGGATAGATAGATAGATAGATAGATAGATAGATAGATAGATAGATAGATAGACAGGATATAGGAATAGATAATCTAGGGACATATATGAGAGAGAGAGACAGAGCTATAGGGATGGATGTATGTTTGGGGAGAGAGAGAGAGAGACAGACAGATAAAGATGGATGGATGGATGGGAGGAGTAGAGAGAGAGACAGATATATAGGGATGGATGGATGCATGGGGAGATAGAGAGACAGACAGATATAGGGATGGATGGATGGTAGGAGTAGAGAGAGGGGGAAGAGAGACAGAGAGAGAGAGAGAGTGTGAGTGAGTGAGTGAGTGAGTGAGTGAGTGAGTGAGTGAGTGAGTGAGTGTGTGTGTGTGTGTGCTGCACAAAGTCCGGTCCATTAAGGCTGCATTTTGATCTATGTAGAGCCCCCTGAGTGACTGACCTGCCTCTCTGCTGTCCCCCTTGCTTGCAGTTTGCTGACACTCTGTGGAAGCTGGGCGATGTGCTCCTGTCACACAGACCTGTGGGCTGCAACAAGTTCCCCTCTGTGGTGGCTCCCTCCATTCCCGGCACTCAGACTGCCAGCCATGTAGTTCAGTGGTGGGTGGTCCAGCAGCATTGATGGCAGAGCGAGGGAAGCCGCTGTATACTTCAAATACAGGAAGTGCTCATTCAGGAAAGCACTTCCTGTATTTGAGATACACAGCGCCACCACTGGGCTCCCTCTGTCATCACAGCTGCCGATTCACCCACAGCTGAACAGGGCTGACAGTGAGTGCCGGAGATCGGAAGGAGCCGCGAGTGAGGGGAATAGAAACCCCTGCACATGCGCCCCTTGGAGGCCGGCGCCCTGTGCGACCGCTCCGGTCGCACAGGTCAAAGGCCGGCCGTGAGCAAAATCAGTACTGACACTTCAGCGAAAACATGGGGGACTTTCGGTTCCAAACCTTTATAACTACTATGTAGCCTGTCAACTACGTCAGATGTTAGCCTGGACTTCCAAATCTCCCCATGCCTCCTAGTCACAAATAGAATTTCATCATTTCTCACCATGGCACCCTAGTTCAGCTCTATGGACCAGTTCTAAAACTATACCACAATCGGCAAAAATATTGTCTTCCATTACGAACAATCTACACCTTTGGAAATTATTAAGGAAAAAAATGGACTTACTACCACAGAACTCAATCTTACGCCCGGTACTAGGGTCTCCTGATTTTGTTCCCGGCTTAGGTTTTTCTAACTTCTCTGGATGGCACCTTCATCACATCAGGTTTATTGAGGACTTACTGGACCCTTATGACAACAGATTGCTTTCATTCGATGCTCTAAAAGGAAAATTTCAGCTCGACAACTCCCAATTCCTCCAATTTATGCAAATCAGGAACTTTTTACGTTCTTTATCACCCTCCTTGATTTTTCCTAAGCAGTCAGAACTTGAGTATATTTGGGAGATGGGCCCTCAACAAAAAGTACTAATCTCATTATTATATACATGGGTAAATGATCCTATTCGTACCAATCCTAGTCTTAGACATAAATATATGACATATTAGGAGGAGGCATGTGGTACAGAGCTAACAAAGGACTCTTGGTCCAGGCTATGGGTTAATGCAGCCAAGACCTCCATCTGTGTAACGACAAAGGAAAACATTTATAAGATCATGATGTTGTGGTACAGGACCCCTGAGCGCCTCCATAAGTGGTTTCCCGAGGTCTCCCCACTCTGTTGGAGATCCTGGGGCAGTGTAGGATCATTGCACCACATTTTCTGGTCCTGCCCTCACATTGGTACATTTTGGGATGAGATTATCCTTCTTATTTTACAGCATACGGGAATTTCAGTTCCCAAAGATCCCTGGATATGTGTATTGGCAAAACCAATGCCTAAAATTAAGGCTCACACTCAGAGGTTACTTAATCACTATTTATCAGCAGCTAGATGCTTGATATCAAAACATTGGAGAGATCAAAATGTACCTACGACACAGGAGTTCTTGGCTAAATTATCCCACATATATAGAATGGAATTACTTACAGCTAAGATTACCGATAAACATTATCAGTTCGATAAGATTTGGGGTGAAACTACTTTTCACTCCTCAGTTTGATTGCAGAATGACGCTAACATAGGAGTCCCCGACTCACTTTCCTATCTTCTTATTTTCTCCAGAGCAGGGACAAGGTCCTCCAGCACCCAAGGCTGAGACACCAAAGTGCGCCCCTCCATCCCTGCCACCCCAGCCGTCACACACGGATTGCTATTAGACTAAGAGGGCCACAGGTCCCACAACCTCCCCAACACCTTAATATCTAGTTATCTGGCTTGCAGTCACTGCCATGTATCCCCTTTTCTTATTTCTTTCTGCTTCATACACAATTAGGAATGACAGCTGAATGAATTGTGCGCCCCCTCCTACACTGCGCCCTGAGGCTGGAGCCTCTCCAGCCTATGCCTCGGCCCGGCCCTGATTTTCTCTCTTGTCTTTCTTCTTCCTTCCTCTCCACATTTCTCTCTATCTCTTAGTAGCTCTATAGTTCTACTTTTCTTTTTTCTCCGATAACCTCTTCTAAATCAGATTTAGCATACCGGAGGGATTAATCTGAGTATAGTAAATATGTCATAATATGAGGTCTGTGCTGTGCAGCTGTGTGAGTTCCTCACACCCAGCACAGAGAATTATGTTCCTGCATAATCTGTAATGACATTGAACTATGTACGATCCCTTTAACATGTAATACTCCAGATGTTGTTCCAAGCACTACAGCTTAATTCTCTATAAATGTTGTTCTGTACCAGAATTTTTTCTATTATTCTCAATAAAAATTTTAAATAAAAAAAAAAAAAAATGCATAAAAGACACACAGAAAACGTATAAAAAATGCACTAAAACGCAATACCTCTGCGCCACCACTAACTTTCATTGGCCTCAATTCATTAAGCTTATCTTCTGTCTTTAATAACTCTTCTAGAGTTGTTACCATGGTGACGAGGCATGTAGTATTCAGGAAACATTTTACCTCAGGCAAACCTAAAGTTAACTCTTCTGTCTTTAAGTTAACTCTTCAATCACTAAAAAAAATAACTCCAGAAGTAAAGACAGGCTGTTTATTAAAGGGATACTGTAGGGGGTCGGGGAAAAATGAGCTGAACTTACCCGGGGCTTCTAATAGTCCCCCACAGACATCCTGTGCCTGCGCAGCCACTCACCGATGCTCCGGCCCCGCCTCCGGTTCACTTCTGGAATTTCTGACTTTAAAGTCAGAAAACCACTGCGCCTGCGTTGCCGTGTCCTCGATCCCGCTGATGTCATCAAGAGCGCACAGCGCAGGCCCAGTATGGTCTGTGTCTGCGCAGTACACTCCTGGTGACATCAGCGGGAGCGAGGACACGGCAACGCAGGCGCAGTGGTTTTCTGACTTTAAAGTCAGAAATTCCAGAAGTGAACCGGAGGCGGGGCCGGAGCATTGGGGAGTGGCTGCGCCAACACAGGATGTCTGCAGGGGACCATTAGAAGCCCCGGGTAAGTTCAGCTCATTTTCCCCCGACCCCCCTACAGTATCCCTTTAACTGCGTGTGAAAATAACTACAGAGGAGGTAAATTAACTACAGAGGAGGTAACTTAAGGAATGAAGAGATAAGATAACTCTCTCACTGTGTGGAGGTAAGTTTTCTCTTGCCTTATTATCTCCAGCATGATCTTAGTGCCACTATGTGCCTTTTAGATGCGTTTTGGAAAAAAATGCAGCAAGACCAGCGTTTTTAAAAACACACATTTCAGAACGCAAACATATGCGTTTTTTCATGCGGCCCATTGATTTGCATTATGTGCATTTTCTGCCACGCTAGCGTTTCTGCCTAGTGTGCTCCTACCCTGAAGGATGATCATGGGAAACAGGATGCCACTGAGCTACATTTTTAGTTCATGGCAAAGCCTGTGAATACAGTGTACATGGGCTTTCTCCATTTTTTTTACATTTTTAATAAATTTGCCAAAACCTCAACATTATGGGGTGTTGTGTGTAGAATTCTAGGGGGAAAAATAAATGTAATCCATTTTGGTATAAGGCTGTAATATAACAAAATGTGGAAAAAGTGATGTGCTGTGAATGCTTTCCGAAGTGACATGTGACATCATGAGATAGACATGTGTATGTACAGTGCCTAGCACACTAATAACTATGCTGTGTTCCTTTTTTTCTTTCTCTGCCTGAAAGAGTTAAATATCAGGTATGTAAGTGGATGACTCAGTCCTGACTCAGACAGGAAGTGACTACAGTGTGACCATCACTGATAAGAAATTCCCCTTTTTATCTCTTTCTTGCTCTCAGAGGCCATTTTCTGTAGGAAAGTGTTTTATATTTGGAATATCTTATCAGTCACTTCCTGTCTGAGTCAGGACTGAGTCAGCCACTTACATACCTGATATTTAACTCTTTCAGGCAGAGAAAGAAAAAAAGGAACACAGCATAGTTATTTGTGTGCTAGGCACTGTACATACCCATGTCTATCTCATCATGTCACATGTCACTTCTGGTATCCTTTAATGCAGAGCGTTACATATGATCTGCTCCCCTTGGTGATACAGGTCCTCTTCACTTCCTCTGCAGTTTTCAAGTGCCGTGCAGCCAGCCAATCACCATGCAGCTTCCATCCCTGTCACATGACATGGGACTAAAGCCACATAGCGATTGGCTGGATGCATGGCACTTGGAAACTGAAGAGGAAGGGAAGAGGACCTGTATTGTCACCAGGAGCAGGTAAGGATTACGCTGCTGCTCTTCATTATGTACAGGACCCCAGGGGCGATACTAGACTTTTTGCTGCCCGTGGCAAACTTGTGAGTATATTATCTCCCCCCCCCCCCCCTTTCTGATTTGGAATGATCGCACAGCACTCGCCAATTTACTCTGCTTCATTTAATGTTCTCACATGACATGCTGCAGCTCAATGCAATAGCAACACAATAGCACACTGGCTGGCTGTGAGTCTGTGACAAATAAACTGCTCACCCTCAGCCACTCCATTCCTCCTCAGTCAGGACAGCAGTGCCACCTCCTCCCTTCTGCTGTGCAAGTCAAATGAGACACTGCTGCTCTCCTGCCTCTCCCCTCCTCACTCACTGTCAGACTCCTCACACAGCACAACAAGCTGCTTTTCTCCAATGATGACCTCTTCACCTTGCTCTCCGCTCACTTCTCCTCCTACTCTAACTGCATGCTGTAAGTGTAAACACAGTACAAACATGCTGCCCCTGTAATCTTTGCGCCTGATGCAAGTGTTTCACCTTGCTTAATGAGAGAACCAGCCCTGCTGGATCCTCTTCCCCCTAACTCCCGTCCTGAACTCACCGCTGAACAAGATCTTTTTTTTTCCCCAAATTTTCCGCATTGACATAGATTTACATTATATGCTTATCACACACACAAAAAGCAGCAAACCTGCTACATGATTTAAAAAGGCAGAAAAATCACAAAATGCAGAAAAAGACAGTAAGTTTGATACATGGCCCTTTGACGATCTGGGGACCCCTGCGGTTGATCACAGAACTTGCCAACCCCCTTACCTGCCCAATCTTTGTCCCTGTTCTTCCCTAGGTTTTTTTTCATACAAATTTCTGTCTTTCCTTTGGATCCTGGTCAACATGACTTACAAATAGTAGAAGACCATACCTTCCAGCACCAGAGGTTCACAAACATGATTAATCCTTGCTATAGAGCATGCAGGGATAGAACGTGAGAAATCATTCTATAAGCGGATTTTTTGCACTGTTAAGCCAGCAATCCAGGCACAAGGGCCTCAGGCATAGCTCCTGATCCTCTGTGGTTTTTGCATTTTGTCAGGTTCTGTAAACTTTCTTTTCACCTTCTGTTTATTTTATTTTTTCTCTCTACAATGTATTAAACCCCCCCCCCCCCCCAAAAAAACGAAGAAATAAAAAGTCTAATACAAAACAGGCAGTAAGTTAGAAGTTGCAATGGTTCTAATATAATCACTTGTAATACTTAAAGTGGACATGCACTTCTTGCACAGGACGGAACATAGAGAAATGTACTCTGTATGTTTTTAGAGTTTAGCCCAGGCATGGGCAAACTTGGCCCTCCAGCTGTAACGGAACTACAAGTCCCACAATGCATTTGCCTTTATGAGTCATGACTGTGGCTGTCAGACTCCTGCAATGCATTGTGGGACTTGTAGTTCCGGAACAGCTGGAGGGCCAAGTTTGCCCATGCCTGGTTTAGCCTGTCTAAGTCCCCCTCAGCTGTGACTAATCACCTCTGTAATTTGATCTCTCAGCTGTGTCAGCTGGCTGCCTCGGCAGAGCTGCTAATATGTAAACACAGGATGCTAACCCTATGAATTGCTTTGTTTGAAGCTGCCAGTGCAATGACAGCCTCTGTAGGCAGATCTCGTTTGCAGTGCGTGACAGTAACGAGTTATACTTACCTTCTCAGATGGAATCTTCTCTTCGGCTTTGTTGTACATCTAAAATCTAAATCACAAACTCCATCGACTTTCGATTTTTTGCACGTTTTTTTTTCCACCTCTTGGCGGTCCACTGCGCGCTACGATTTTGTGTACAGTGCTTTTCAAAGCGCTTTTGCAGAGCGATTTATTTATGCATGCAAGTCAGGAAGTGAACTCTTTGACCCGGAAATGAATATGTACAATGTATTTATTCATCAAAGCGTGAGCGCAATCACCGCACAATGCAATTTTGTGGGCATTTGGCCCTTTTCCGATAGCTTCCATTTTAGCAAAAACACCCTAAAAATGGTACAGGTAGCGCTTGGCTGAGCGAAAAGCAGACGAAATGCGCTAATATGAACTATCCCATAAGAATTCAGTGCACTAGCGATTTTAGAACGAGCCCTTCCTCCACCAGTGGCTCTGAACTTCCGGCAGGTCTTATGAGTCCCGATCACATCTGATCACATATGACATGTGGTCAGGATCCAGAAGATTGTGTCAGCGTTACAGTGCCACCCAGTGGTGGAGAAGGGGAGATGGAAGAGACTCTGCCATCTCCCCTCTTTCACCACCGGGTGACGCTGTAACTCTGACATGGGCTTCTGTATCTTGATCACATGATATGACATGTGATCGGGATCCAGGAAACCATGTCAGTGTCAGTACGTTGCCGCTGCTGTAGAGGAAGTAGAAGCCAATCCATCCGTCCGGACAGGTATGTGTGAGAGCTTCCTGCCACCACTCTACCCTGCCCAGGGCCGAATTTGTACTCTTTACCGCCCAAGGCCACTGTCGCCAGCCGCCCCCTTCAGTATAGGTAGCGAGATGACCCCTCCCCCCTTCCCTACAGTATAGGTAGCCAGATTACTCCTTCCCGCTAGTATAGGTAGTCTGATGACCTCCCCCAGTATAGGTAGCCAGATGACCCCTCCCCCTTTCCCTCCAGTATAGTATAGTACAGTTTCCCACCCCTCTTTCAGTATAGGTAGCCAGCTCGCCTTCACACCACAGCAGCCATCAGTGTCATTAATTTCTCCACTCATCTCCAGTGCAGAAGCTTCCTCTTCCTTGCCGTCTCCAATGCTGCCCAAGTCCATAGCCGCCAGCCACAATGCAAACATGCACAGAGAGCAAGGGGGCTGCTGCACAGGCAGCTAGCAGTGCTAGCCTAATCTCCCTGCATTGCAGCATTTGCAAGCTTGCACATGCTGCAATAGATTAGCCTGCTGCTTTGGTGCCCTTGCTTCTGTGGTGCCCTAGACCATGGCCTAGGAGGCCTTGGCCTAAATCCGGCCCTGTTTTGCTGCCACAAAACCTGCCGCCACATACCCTGCCGAGCCAGCCAGGCTGGGGGAGGCACACTTCCCCAGTAACAGGGAAAATTGGGACCTGCAGCCAAGGAAAGTTTTTTTACTTTATTTGGCTGCAAAAATGGTTAAAGGTTATTATGCTGTTGCGAATCTTTTAGAGCAGAGAGGAAAATCTGAGTTCAGGAACCTGAAGTTAGAGGGATATGGATGCTGCCATAATTATTACCTTTTAATCAATACCAGTTACCAGGGATGGGCTCAAATTCGAATTCAGGTGAATCCGGATAGTTGCTATCTGGATTTCACTGTTACCTGTGCGGGGGCGGGGGGGTCAAGCTTACCTATCTGACGTCTTCTTTGGCCCGTCCCTCGACGCCTCCCACGATGCGGTCCAATACGGCGGTCACGTGACTATACACTTCCTCCTTCAACCCGGAAGGAGGAAGTGCTTGTACTCACGTGACCTCCACGTGGACCGCATCGTGGGAGGCGCCGAGGGACGGGCTAAAGAAGACGTCAGATAGGTAAGCTTGACCCCCCCGCCCCCGCACAGGTAACTGGGTGAAATCCAGATAGCAACTATCCGGATTCACCTGAATTCTATTTGAGCCCATCCCTGCCAGTTACTTGGCAGTCCTGCTGACCCCTCCGGTCAGTAGTGTCTGAATCACACACCCGACACAACAATCCAGTCAGACTTCAGTCAGAAACATCTGATCTGCTTCATGCTTGTGCAGGGGCTATGGCTAAAAGTATTAGAGGCAGAAGATCAGAATGGCAGCCAGGCAATCTGCGTTGTTTAAAAGGAAATTAATATGCCAGCCTCCATATTTCTCTCACTTCAGTATCCCTTTTAATAATATATTTTTTATGCCAACCTTTATGTAAGACCTGAAAAAAGGATGAATGGAGGAATAAAGGGGCTCAAGAGGCAAAATAATTGTGTCAGACTCGAGGCCCATCTCCTGTTGTGTGTTGTCATATACATTGTTATGGGATGGCTCTACAGTTGGCATTCATGCATGCCATGTGTTTAAAAGTAAGGCATCTTTCTGCTGTTGCATGAGCGGGGGTGAAACAGTAAAAGGCTGGAAGAAAAGCATTGATAGATATAAGGGGAGGAGTAACAGAATTGTCAAAAGTCAAGAGGAAAAAAATAAAGAAAACATCTAAGGGCTGGTGCACGCCAAGAACGCTTCTGAGCGCTTTTAAGAATGCCAGCGTGCTTTGAAATGCGCTTGGCTAATGTATTTGAATGGTATGAATCACACCAGAGCAATGTGATTTTATCTCAAATGTAAACGCAGGTCCTGCAGCATTTCTGCTCTTTTCTGAGGTGATTCAGCCTCAATGTTAAGTATAGGAAAGTGGAAAATCGCTCTGAAAAGCGCTAGAACAGAGATTTTCCAAGTGTTTTTGTTATAGAAGCTGCTCAGTTCCAGCTCTACTTTAAAGAGCAACTCCAGTGAAAATAATGTAAAAAGAAAATGTGCTTCATTTTTTACAATCATTTTGTATAAATGATTTAGTCAGTGTTTGCCCATTGTGAAATCTTTGCTCTCCCTGATTTACATTCTGACATTGATCACACGGTGAAATTTTTACTGCTGGCAGGTGATGTCAGTGGAAGGAGATGCTGCTTCCTTTTTTTGGCAGTTGGAAACAGCTGTAAACAGCTGTTATTTCCCACAATGCAACAAGGCTCCCACAGTGTGATGTCAGAACCCCATGGTCCTGACATCACAATGTGGGAAGGGTTTCACCACAATATCAGCCATACAGAGCCCCCTGATGATCGGTTTGCGAAAAGGAATAGATTTCTCGTGGAAAAGCTACTGATTGGGATGAAATTTAATTCTAGGTTATGGTTTCTCTTTAACAAAAAATAAAAATGCTACACCAAAACGCTCCAAAAATCGCTAGGCATGTGCCTAGAATCGCCTAGAAAAATCACTTCAAAAAGCGCTGAGCGTTTGCGATTCCGCTAGCGATTTTTGGTGTGAACTTTTTTTTGCTACAGGTTCTCTTTAACCTCCCTGGTGGTATATTAAAAACCGCCAGGGGGCAGCGCTGCCATTTTTTGAGTTTTTTTTTTTTTTAAATCATGTAGCGAGCCTAGGGCTCGCTACATGATAGCCGCTGCTCAGCGGCATCCCCCCAGCCCCTCCGATCGCCTCCGGCGATAGGCGATCAGGAAATCCCGTTCAAAGAACGGGATTTCCTGGAGGGCTTCCCCCGTCGCCATGCCGACGGGGCAGGATGACGTCACCGACGTCATGGACGTCGTGACGTCTAAGGGAGTCCCGATCCACCCCTTAGGGCTGCCTGGCGCTGATAGGCCAGGCAGCGCAGGGGTCTGGGGGGGGCCTACGGCGGCGCGGATAGCGGCGATCGAGCGGGGTTACTGCCAAGCAGGTTAAAGAATGCATTTAGTTTCAGTCGCTTCTCATATTTATTCTTTAATTAAATCCCTCAGGAAACCTGGACTATCGTACGGTGCATATCTTGGCACACAACGAGCTCTTCTTCAGGGCTGAAGCTCAGGTAACTCCGCCTGCCTGTATCCTCTCTGAATTACATTTTGTTGACTTTATTAGAGAGACCTTTAACTTGCACCTCAGCAACAATCACAGATTGTGAAGAAGGAATGAAGAAGATCTGGTGATGGTCTGGAAGCCCTCCAAGATGATAGCTGGATGAAGTCACCAATCACCTTGGCTGGTCTTTGGGCAGAGGGTGCAGAGCCGGGACAAGGTCCTCCAGCACCCAAGGCTGAGCCACCAAAGTGCGCCCCTCCATCCCTGCCACCCGAGCCATCAAACACTGATTGCTGTTAGACTAAGAGGCGCCACAGGGCCCACAACCTCCCCAACACCTTAATATCTAGTTATCTGGCTTGCAGTCACTGCCATGTATCCCCTTTTCTTATTTCTTTCTGCTTCATACACAATTAGGAATGACAGCTGAATGAATTCTGCGCCCCCTCCTACACTGCGCCCTGAGGCTGGAGCCTCTCCAGCCTATGCCTCGGCCCGGCCCTGAGAGGGTGCTTCAGATACCTTCATACTTCCCTCTTGTTTTACATGGAACGTTACTGTCCAGAGAGTCCGTCTGCTGCCAGGAACGAGTGTTCCTTGTATTATATTTCTGCATTGCTCTATTCAGCTTGTATAGATCAATTTCCAAAGATGTTCATCCTAAAACAGGGATGTCAAACTCGGGGTCTCAAGGGCCGAGGTCCTCACACATTTTTGGCACAACTCAAATTAATTGATAGGACTAAATCTGGAAAGGTGTGGTTTACCAAGTAGAACATTTCTCCATTTCTCAGTCTATCCTAAACACTGGCATGGATATTGTCCTCAAGGACCAGAGTTCGACACCTGTGTCCTAAAAGGATAGGACAAAATTAACCGACACAAACGGTAAGTTATGATGTTAAATAGAATATTGTAGATCCCTTAGGCTACCCATGGACAGTGGTGGCTCCAGCTTCCAAATTTTGGGTGGCACAAAGGGGGCATGATTGTTGGCTGTTGGGGCCCATTTGGGCGATCAAAATTGATGTTTGTATGGTGAGCCTTAGCTATATCTTGCCTATCTCAGGTGATAAAATGAAGGCTAACTAGTTTAGCAATGATAGGAACCAAATGTAAACATCTCAAGCAGAACTCAGAGGCTTTTGAGCAGAGAAGATTGTCTGAATGATGGCGCTATCATGGAAGAAAAGTTACCAACAGGTGTACTTGGCTAGTTTGCTAGCATGCTTTAATCCTTACTTGTTAGCAACCTGCTCCTCTGTGGACAGATCACAGACAAATCATTCCAGCCCCCAACCTGTGTCTGATGACTCTACAAGCAAGGGGAGGGGAAAGAGGCAGAAGGGAGAGAAACACACTGTGTGCAATTCCTTATGATAGTAGCTAAGCATGGCTGCAGACCAGAGCTTGTAGTTTACAGACAGGAAGGAATCAGGAAAATACTATTTATTGGCTAAATTAGAAAAAAAAATGAAGCTTTCAGGTAGTAAGCCTTCTTCAGACTCTATTCATGTTGACTGACAATGTTAGAACATGCTGTACAGTCAGAAGGAGGTACTAATTTTTGCAAATATAAGTGTCATCCAGATACATTATATACCAGGGACCTTGCAAGGATTGTGAGGTATTTATGGCAAATAGATACTTCACACCTACATAGACTCAGGCTGACATAGAGAGGTTTTTTTTACAGACCCTATCCTGTTTGAGCCTGGAAACAGTCAACTATGTTACTGAGCCGGGGTGGGGGGCACTCAGGTGGGCACAGCGATTACCGGGAGGGCAGGGCCCCAGTGTAACGCTGCCAATGCTCACGGCACTTTCACGCTACACCTACGGTGACAGGAAATTTGGATTCCGTAGGCATCCATGTTATTACTGGCAATTAAGGGAAATTTAATATAGATCAGTGATATCACTTACAATTATTCTTGTATCTTTTTTTTATATAAGTTATTGAAGAGAAGAGATCCCATCTATATACATCGTCAATATCTGTCAAAGAACACAACTCTCTTTCCCCCCAATTCTTCTTCAATATTATACATACAAAAAAAGACCAAAGAAAAAATAAATAGTACAAATTGAAAAAAACAAAAAAAAAAACAAAAAGAAAAAGCAAATAGTACAAAATGAAAAAACAAACAAAACACCCTCCCTTCTCTTCCTCCTATACAACATATTCCTCACCTTACCCAAACATTAATACAATTCACATAAGGAATACCGATCCTACTAATTACATCTCCTACTTCCAATAAAAGTCACATCTCCCCCAACAAGAGACTCCTCTCCTACATCTCAACCATATTCCCATATTCCCTGTGTCTTGAAACATAAACCACTTTTCCCATTTATCCTTAAAGACTTTATCCTGCTGAAGAGCAATTTGATTCTCCAGATCCTTAACCACATTAACTCTACCGATCCAATCTTGAAGAGTAAGAGGATCCCGGCATCTCCACTTAACTGGAATTAAGCTTTTAGCAGCTATCAATAGTTGAGGAACAATTGATCTCTTATACCTGCTAATGGAAATTGACATATCATGCTACACCACTTTCACTGGATCCCAATCACCACATTCCTCACCCAATCTTCCAATACACTCTTTTGCTGGGCATACACGGTAGGATTATTCCTTATCAATCGAGCCGCTGATGGCTCGATTGATAATATCCAACAGGTCTGATGACCCGCCGGATAGATTCCCCGCTCGATCCCTGCGGGCGGACAATAGCGGGGAATCAAGCGGAAGATAAGGAGCGCTAGCGGGTTGCGGCGGGAGTCGATCCGGCGGCTAATCGACCCACCGGGTTGACTCGTCTATGCCCAGCATAACACACCATCCCAAAAACTTGAGAGCACTGGACACTCTCACACCAGATGTACCAATGTTCCTTTCGCCCCACATCCCCTCCAACATCTATCACTTACACCAGGGTATATTATTATTTAGTATTTATATAGCGCCAACATCTTCCACAGCGCTGTACAGAGTATATTGTCTTGTCACTAATTGTCCCTCAGAAGGACTCACAATCTAGTCCCTACCATAGTCATATGTCCTATGTGTATGTATCGTGTAGTGTATGTGTTGTAGTCTAGAGCCAATTTAGGGGGGAAGCCAATTAACTTATCCGTATGTTTTTGGGATGTGGGAGGAAACCGGAGTGCACAGAGGAAACCCACGCAAACACATGGAGACCATACAAACTCCTTGCAGATGTTGATCTGGCTGGGATACGAACCGGGGACCCAGTGCTGCAAGGGAAAGCGCTAACCACTATGCCACCGTAGCCAACCTATCTGACGTCCTATACCATAGTTAACAGCTTAAAATGAACTATTCTTGTATCTAACATATTGAGAAGGGGTCTAAGGAACCCCGTTCTAGTTTATAAAGTGGAAGTTTGTTCCAGTGATGAGATACTTCAGATCCGGCTAATTTGGTGGAGATCCAGCAAAATGATTTTCCACTGTTTGCTTCTGACGGGGCGGCCCATCCACTGATGAGAGACAAGAGATAATAAACAGGCGAGGTTTGGTCTGAATGCTGGCAAAGCAACGCGCTGGCCTCATTGCACACGTTCATTATCCGTACATAAATCCGGGGGAGATCAAGTAGTTTATGTTGGCAATAAAACCCTGTAATAAGTAGATTACACACTGAACTGCACTGCCAAGTCCTTATGATGCTGGCATCTGCTTCACTGACAGCTACTTATTACATGTTTCATTTCACTAATTACACTTCTTGTTTTTAGGACAATTCCATAACTTCTGTGTCTTGGCAACAGCTTCCCTTTTAAAGGGATATTACAATTTTCTTGAGAAAAAGTGCCATCACTTTGGCGCTATATTGTGTACTTTAGCTCGGCCTTTAATACTATCTGCCCCCGTTTACTGCAGAATAACCTTGCAGCACTTGAGATACATCCCACCCTTTCCCTATGGATCACGGACTTCCTGACCAAAAGGTCCAAAGTTGGCAAGCTGGGCGACATCTTCTCTCACGCAAGGGTCACCAACACGGGTGCCCCACAAGGCTGTGTCCTATCACCAATCCCATTTTCTCTCTATAGGAACAACTGCAGGTCCACGGCAAACTCTGTCAAGGTTAACAAATTTGCAGACGACACAGCCATCGTTGGCCTTGTAGCCAAGAATGATGAGCAGGTCTACCATCAGGAGGTTGACAGAATATGTCACTGGTGTAAGGAGAACAGACTGGACCTTAATACAGTCAAAACCGTTGAGTTCCATTGAGTTCCAGATGATTCCGGGACACCGAGCGGGAACGGTTTTATTTCCACATGTGCATATGGTGGTTGCAGGATTGCAACCCATCTTTGTGATTAATTATTCATTACCCACAACATTCTGTATTTATATTGCAGCTAACGATACTGCACCATCGGGCTCCTGGTCTACCCTTATTTACAAGCCAAGGGATTTCCACTACTCCGTGAAGGGAATTACCTCACCTGACCTACTAAAAACCGGTGAGATGATCATCAACATCAGGAAGCATGCCCCTACCCCATCTTCAATGTACATTGATGGCATGGAAGTTGAAAGAGTATCTTACTAGAGTATCCCACCTCCTGGGCACAACCATCTCCAATGACCTGAGCTGGAAGACCAACACCGCCTCCACCCAAAGGAAACCCCAGCAGAGGTGATTTTTCCTTTGGCAACTGAAGAAGTTTGGCTTGGCCCAGGCGCTTCCGATGAGCTTCTACTCGGCCACAATTGAGTCTGTCCTCTGTTCTTCCATCCTGGTCTGGCTCCTCCAATAGCAACAGAATAACAAGGTCATCAGATCAGCAGTGAGGATTATCCCCCTCCCCCTACTTGACCACCACAACTCCAGACTGCCCTCCAGAGTGTTAAGGATTGCCAGTGCCCCTTATGCTGGATACACACCATGCATTTCCGCGTTTGATGCGTCCGTCGATACGCATTGATTCGATTATTTCCGACATGTCCGATTCAAGCTTCGATGGACAGTTAGGTCGATTTGCCATACTTTACATGGCAATCGACCTAAAAATCATCGAAATGCGTTCGGAAATGCTCGGAAATAATCGAATCGACGCGTATCGACGGACGCATTCGACGCGGAAACGCATGGTGTGTATTCAGCATTACACCCAGGCCACTGCTTCTTCAGCCACTCCCATCTGGGCGGAAGTTTCAGGCCATCTCCACCAGGACCTCAAGGCATAGGAACCCTTTTTTTCCACTCTGCTGTCAACCTCTCTCCATGCCCTCCCTTCCTGCCGTTTACCCCCTCAAGATTGTGGAGGCTGGCTGGTTGTGACTGGGGAACTGTCTACTGAAACACTGTGCGAATGTATCTGTTGACACTGCTGTATTGTGTTCCTTTGTTCCAAATATTTGTATTTTTTTATTTCTATTCTAAATCCTGTACATGCCAAACCCATTTCTGGGCATGACCCAGTCAAGATTGGTGAAAAAATTATTTCTGATTATGATTTTGTTAGTGGGTGCTTTAAATTATAGAAACCAATACAGTATGACATTTTCAGAGATAAGTATGAAAGTCTGTGAAATCCCAACTTTGCCCAATATACACAGGAGGACACTAAAGGGACAGAGGAGGACACAGGGAGACACAAGAGGTACAAGGCGACGTGAGGTACAAAGGGGGCATAATCCACAAGATGCCCCTTCACCATAGATGCACCAGGTTTAGTATATATATACTGTATATATTTTGTTCCCCTGTTTTTTGTCCTCTAAACCTAGGTGCGTCTTATGGTCAGGAGCGTCTTATGGTCTGAAAAATACGGTATTTCCCTGATAAGGCAAAGCTGGGACAAATATTTGTTTACACAGTAAGCAGCCTGATAAGGTCACTTTAGCACAAAGATGGCTCCCTTGTAGAGTTGAGCCGAAATTTTCGAAATTTCGCATTACTATAATTACGCATGCGAAATTTGCGATTACGATGCGAAATTACGGTAGCGTAATTGCCATTAAAATCGTAATTGAAAATACCGTAAGCGTAATTTTCAACGCGTAATTTCGCGTTTCGTTCATACCGTAATTTCGCATTAAACCATAACGCTCCTGTATAAAAAAAAGCCGCTGACTTTAAGGGTTAATAGCAAAGCCCCCTTAAATGCTAAGAGCCTCAAATTTGGAGAATATATTAAGGAGATTAGAAGGAATAAGAGGAAAAAATTTTTTTGCAAAAAGACATTATAGTTTTTCAGAAAATCGATGTTAAAGTTTCAAAGGAAAAATGTATACATTTAAAAACCCGCCGACTTTAACGGTTAATAGCAAAGCCTGCTTAAAGTTTAGGAACACCAAATTCCCAGGGTGTATTAAGGGGATCAGTGGGAATAAGATGAAAAAAACATTTTTCAAAAAGACCTTGTAGTTTTTGAGAAAATCGATTTTTAAGTTTCAAGGGGGAAAATGTCTTTCAAATGCGGAAAATGTCAGGTTTTTTTGCACAGGTAACAATAGTGTATTATTTTCATAGATTCCCCCAAGTGGGAAGAGTTTTACTTACTTCGTTCTGAGTGTGGGAAATATTAAAAAAAACGACGTGGGGTCCCCCCTCCCAGACCTCTTTAACCCCTTGTCCCCCATGCAGGCTGGGATAGCCAGAATGCGGAGCACCGGCCGCGTGGGGCTCCGCACCGACTGTACCAGCCCGCATGGTCCATGGATTGGGGGGTCTCGGAAGGGGAGGGGCAGCCAAGCTTTCCCCTCCCCCTCCGAGCCCTTGTCCAATCCAAGGACAAGGGGCTCTTCTCCACCTCCGATGGGCGGTGGAGGTGGAGGCCGCTATTTCCTGGGGGGGTTCATGGTGGCATCTGGGAGTCCCCTTTAAAAAGGGGTCCCCCAGATGCCCACCCCCCCTCCCAGGAGAAATGAGTATAGAGGTACTTGTACCCCTTACCCATTTCCTTTAAGAGTTAAAAGTAAATAAACATACAAACACTTAGAAAAAGTATTTTAATTGAACAAAAAACATAACCACGAAAAAAGTCCTTTAATATTCTTAATTAACCATTAATACTTACCTGTCCCTTTAAATAAATAATCCCTCGCAATAGCCTTGGAAATGTTCTATCAGTTACAATTTAACAAAGTTATTACAATGTAACAACTTTGTTACATTGTAACTACACCGCACCCGACGTCACTCGCCGCTCGGCCGCCGCATACACTTACGCGTCCGTGCAGGACGCTAAGTCCCCGCCGGCTCCCGCCGTCCACCCTGCCCACATCTGTCACCGACATGTGGGTGACATGTGGGAGAGGCGGGGAGGGCAGCGGGAGCCGGCGGAACTTAGCGTCCTGCACGGACCCGACAGAGCTCTGAGCTATATAGCTCAGAGCTCTCTAAGCATCTTTGTATTTGGGCTCCAAGGAGCCCCGAACCCCATTGGTCTGCTAATGACCAATGGGGCTCCTTGGAGCCCAAATACAAAGATGCTTAGAGAGCTCTGAGCTATATAGCTCAGAGCTCTGTCGGGTCCGTGCAGGACGCTAAGTTCCGCCGGCTCCTGCTGCCCTCCCCGCCTCTCCCACATGTCACCCACATGTCGGTGACAGATGTGGGCGGGGTGGATGGCGGGAGCTGGCAGGGACTTAGCGTCCTGCACGGACGCGTAAGTGTATGCGGCGGCTGAGCGGCGAGTGACGTCGGGTGCAGCGTAGTTACAATGTAACAAAGTTGTTACATTGTAATAACTTTGTTACATTGTAACTGATAGAACATTTCCGAGGCTATTGCGAGGGATCATTTATTTAAAGGGACAGGTAAGTATTAATGGTTAATTAAGAATATTAAAGGACTTTTTTCGTGGTTATGTTTTTTGTTCAATTAAAATACTTTTTCTAAGTGTTTGTGTGTTTATTTACTTTTAACTCTTAAAGGAAATGGGTAAGGGGTACAAGTACCTCTATACTCATTTCTCCTGGGAGGGGGGGTGGGCATCTGACTCCCAGATGTCACCATGAACCCCCCCCCCCCCAGGAAATCGCGGCCTCCACCTCCACCGCCCATCGGAGGTGGAGAAGAGCCCCATGTCCTTGGATTGGACAAGGGTTTGGAGGGGGAGGGGAAAGCTTGGCTGCCCCTCCCCTTCCGAGACCCCCCAATCCATGGTCCATGCGGGCTGGTACAGTCGGTGCGGAGCCCCACGCGGCCGGTGCTCCGCATTCTGGCTATCCCAGCCTGCATGGGGGACAAGGGGTTAAAGAGGTCTGGGAGGGGGGACCCCACATCGTTTTTTTTTAATATTTCCCACACTCAGAACGAAGTAAGTAAAACTCTTCCCACTTGGGGGATCTATGAAAATAAAACACTATTGGTACCTGTGCAAAAAAAACTGACATTTTCCGCATTTGAAATACATTTTCCCCCTTGAAACTTAAAAATCAATTTTCTCAAAAACTATAAGGTCTTTTTGAAAAAAAAATTTCCCTCTTTTTCCCACTGATCCCCTTAATATACCCTGGGAATTTGGTGTTCCTAAACTTTAAGCAGGCTTTGCTATTAACCGTTAAAGTCGGCGGGTTTTTAAATGTATACATTTTTCCTTTGAAACTTTAACATCGATTTTCTGAAAAACTATAAGGTCTTTTTGAAAAAAAAAATTTTCCTCTTACTCCCACTGATCCCCTTAATATATTTTCCAAACTTGAGGCTCTTAGCATTTAAGGGGGCTTTGCTATTAACCCTTAAAGGGAAGGTTCAGGGAGGGGGGTTAAAAAATAGAAATCCATTTCCACTTACCTGGGGCTTCCTCCAGCCCGTGGCAGGCAGGAGGTGCCCTCGCCGCCGCTCCGCAGGCTCCCGCTGGTCTCCGGTGCCCGACCTGACCTGGCCAGGCCGGCTGCCAGGTCGGGCTCTTCTGCGCTCCAATGCCCGGCACTTCTGCGTCCCACGCCGGCGCGCTGACGTCATCGGACGTGCGCCGGGCTGTACTGCACATGCGCAGAACTACTGCGCATGCGCAGTACAGCCCGGCGGACGTCCGATGCCGTCAGCGCGCCGGCGTGGGACGCAGAAGTGCCGGGCATTGGAGCGCAGGAGAGCCCGACCTGGCAGCCGGCCTGGCCAGGTCGGGACGGGCACCGGAGACCAGCGGGAGCCTGCGGAGCGGCGGCGAGGGCACCTCCTGCCTGCCACGGGCTGGAGGAAGCCCCAGGTAAGTGGAAATGGATTTCTATTTTTTTACTCCCCTCCCTGAACCTTCCCTTTAAAGTCGGCGGCTACCTAACATTGATCCATGCGTCAACTTTTCCGCTCGGGAGCATGGCTATACGCATTCATTTCGTAATACCCACTGTAATGCGAAAATTACGCGAAAATTACGCTTACGCGAAATTTCGCGAAATCCTTCTTCATTACGATTATGTACTTATGGCCATAATCGTAATTACACTAATTACGCGAAATCGTAATTACGTCATTACGCTCATCTCTACTCCCTTGTGTCTGGGAAAGGGCAGAGTGATTCGCTTTACAAACAGCAGAAGCAGAAGCAATTATAGGTTATTTAAGGTCATTTTCATTTATTTCATTACCTGTGAAAAAAAAAGTTCTTTCATGCCTACCCAAGTCTGTTATGACTTATCAGCCACATACAGAAGCACTGTCATAAGTTAGAAGGTGCCGTAATATTCCATAATCAGCGGAATAATTACCCATCTGTCATAAGGATTGACTCAGCGGCAATCATTGTAGCAGAAGCCCCGGGCGAAACGCGATGGTTTTTACAGGTTCGCATGTTGAGCAACGAGGAGGATTCTGCTGACTACAGATGGGGCTGGTTTTTGGTGGGTAATGTCCAAACAAGCTCATATCAGGTTATGAAAAAGATCTGGCGCATTATACACACACAACTGTCTCAAAAATAGTTACAAAACACACTATTTGTCACTGATTCCAATAGTAGATAAAAAAAAAAGTCTCTGAAGTCTGTGCGGCAGTTGCAGGGAGAGATGGGAAAATACAGAGCAGCGGATGTAGCTGAACCAGACATACATGGCATTTATCTGGCACATAATATACAGAAGTCTGTCCAGAAAATGGTTACAAAAAACACTAGTTGTCGCTGATTCCAACTCTAGATGAAAAACAAGTCCCTGAGGTCCATGTGGCAGTTGCAGGGAGAGAGAGAAAAATACAGAGCAGTGCATGTAGCTGAGCCGGACATATAGGGTGTTTATCCAATATAAAATACACACAAAACTGCCTAGAACATGGTTACACAACATGCTAGTTGCCACTGATTCCAACACTACATGAAAGAGAAGGCGCTGAGGTCCTTGCGGCAGTTGCAGGGAGAGTCTGGAAAGGGGTTCATTTGTGTTGGAACTGTTTAGAAAATGCTTATACAACACACTAGTTGTCAATGATTCCAACACTAAATGAAAAACAAGTTCCTGAAGCCTCAGTGGCTGTTGCTGGGAGAGAGAGAAAAATACAGAGCAGTGCACAGGAAAACTGAGAACCAATGTTAATCAATTGGCCAGTGCACACTTGAAAGTGTTTTCCTTATGCAGATAAAAACAGTCAGCGGTGAAGCACTGCAGGCATTTTCTCTATCAATTACATTAGCTTTTGTAATAAAACATGCACGTTTTCACACATAGAAACACATGGTGTGCAGAAAATGCATGCAGAAAAAACGACAAGTGTGTTCCCAGCCTCCGCTTATTACACTCACTCTGCCCATCTCTGATGGAGCAGGACTGGCTCTGCAGACTCCTCCAGCATCACTACAGTGCACAGCGCTTGGGGAGGGGGTAGAGAGGTTGGGGGCTGGGCGCTGTACACAAGAGCCTGCTGCACACTGAATAGGGACTGTCTACAAATCTTAGTCTACAAAACTGTGTATGATTCCTTATCAGTGGCTGAGCAGAGGCAACCATTAGAACAATTGTGAAGAGAGCAGAAAGCTTTTTCTTTCCGTACCCTTAGTTGTCAGTCTCTCAGGCCTGGGAAAAGAAGCTTCTCCACCCACGGGACCCACTATGGTTAATGGGCCCTGATACAGCTGCATGATGCATCCCTTGCAGGGTCTATTGTTACTCCCCTGGAGCAGTGAATGCAGCTGAGCCAGGCATACAGGATGTGTATCCAGCACACAGGGACGGATCTAGGGGGGGGGGGGGGGGGGGCAGGCGGGTCTCTTGCCCCAGGCGCAGTTTGTTGGATTCTTAAAAAGGCGGCAAAATTTGGATGAGGATTGGCAGTTTAGGTGCCAAAACCTGATCTTTAGGCACCAAAACTGGATGGGGAATGGCAGTTTAGGCGCCAAACCTGACCTTTAGGCGCCAAAACCTGACCTTGCCCCAGGCGCAACTTGGTCTAGATCCGTCCCTGCCAGCACACACAGTAATACACACAAATTTGCCAAGAACACGGTTACACAACATGCTGGCTGCCACTGATTCCAACTCTACATGATAGAGAAGGCCATGAAGTCTTTGTGGCCGTTGCAGGGAGAGGGAGTCTGGGAAAGTGTTCGTTGGTGTTTACATATGTCCCCGATTTCTGTCTTCTGCACTGTCTTCTTAACTAGTCCAGTCAAGGATTTAGTGTTCTCCTCTTCCTGAAACAAGCTCTTGGGTGAGAAAGCAAACCTACTCCAGGGTCTGGTTTTCTCTCAGAGAGAGGTGCACAGGTGTGCATAAAAGATTAATTAGCTGACTCCAAAGCAGTCCTACTCTGGAAAGCCCGTGTGGTTGTGCTGGACTAACAAACACAAAGGTATCTGATTTTTGTGCTGCAAATAAAAACTAGCTTGTTTCTCAGTGGTTTATTCTGATTTGGGACAAACCATTGGTTTTGCTCCTTGTAGAGAGTATCCTCATCTAATGGCAAGGTTTTTGTTATGTTTTGTTTCCTGTAAATATTCTGAGCAGCGCAAATAATACAGTGAGTAGCCTTGCGGTCACTATCTAGCCCATAGCTCCCAACTGTCCCTCTTTTGGAGGGACAGTCCCTTTTTGGGAGCCCTGTCCCTCTGTCCCTCTTCCCCCCTCATTTGTCCCTCTTTCTATATAAATATATATATTTCTATACTAAAAATGTGTATGCTTGACTCTAAACTTTATTCCCATCCTTTAAATTGGTATATTACTAATTTTAAAATGTTACTATGAAGGAAAATGAACCAGGATAGAAAGGACCAGTGTGGTTTGAATTATAAAACAACATTCTTTTCTTCTGAAATCTTTTAGTATGCGTGACTAGGGGGTGGGGGCGTGACCAGGGGTGTGGCATGGGCGTGGCTTAAGTATCCCTTTTTCTCATCTCAAAAAGTTGGGAGGTATGATCTAGCCAAATGGACAGGAGCAAAACATAGGGGCGGTAGGGCACCAACATTTAGGCGGGAAGCGTACAATGGGTGTGTGCTGAGCAAGTCATTTGCTTCCAGGATGCACAGCAAGCCCCAGCAGCCAATGAGAACAGATACCACCACATGCAGATATAAAGGGGGTGGAGGGAGGAGTTTTTCACTCTATCTTGAGCTCTCTGTGTGCAGCTGCAGAGACAGGGTGAGAAATGTATGCTTCATGGAGGGATAGCTGGTAGTTAGATCTGTCTCACTCTTTGGGAGGGAAATTCGCCTTAACCGCACCCAGGACAAAATGAAGAACAGTGTTTAATTTCTCGTACGAGGAGACAAACAAAATACAAGTGGTTTATGATTGTCTCATGTCTATGTGCAAAGCTTAAAGAGAACCTGTAACAAAAAAAAGTTCCCCTGGGGGGTACTCACCTCAGGAGGGGGAAGCCTCAGGGTCCCAATGAGGCTTCCCCCTCCCCTGTACCTGCAGGCAATCCAGCTCTGGCTCCCCCGAAGTGTCCCGGAATCCTCCTTCAACAAGCCTGATAAGCGCTGATTTATGTACCTTTCCTGGCTCCAGTGGAGGAGCTGTTGCGGCTCTTAGCACGAGATAGGCGAAAATAGCAATCTCTGTTGGGTTCGCTCTTCTGCACAGGCGCAGGAGACTTGCAACTGGGCAGTAGAGCGGCCTAACAGTGATTGGCTATTTCCGCCTATCTTTGAGCAGAGAGCCGATACTGCGTCTGCGCTGGGGCCGGGAAGATATTTACATCCCCGCTGTTCAGGGAGCTTTATCGCCGCCGCCGTGGAACCGAAGGAGAATGGGGGAAGCCTGAATAGGATCCGGAGGCTTCCCACACCCAAGGTGAGTACCCCCCCAGGGGAGGTTTTTTTCGTTACAGGTTTTCTTTACGCTTATATACATTTCCTTAAATACAGATAGCCCCGTACTCTGACAAGTGATGGGCTAACCTCCTTTATTGTGTCAGAGGTAAGAACCATCTGTACTTCACAATCTACTTTTTCACTAGAAGTGGAACAACGTACATTTTGCGGTTTGTTTAGTACAGGATATGTGTGGGGTCAGCTAAGCTAACTGGAAAATGAGACCTGCTGATTATACTGTGTGAAAATGAAGCGTTAACATATATTTCCTTGCTTATTGGCATTAAATGATTATAACTCAATTACATTTCTCTGACATACTCCTCCCTGTCTTATACTTATTTTATGTCAATCTGTGACAGTGTTTTTCCAGTTTCCCTGGGCTTCTCTTTTTCCCATGGACCATCATTCGGTCACACTTGATCATCTTCTAGGTTATCCAAGTTGAAACTCAGTTCATCAATGTCCTTTTGGACCATCATTGTTTTAATCAGTGTAGTGTCCATCAGACATTGGAGGGGTCCTCGGACACAAGGTATACAACAACATCCGCAAAAGGTAAGAAAAGCTGCTGCGGCTATAAAGGAAATAAAAGGATTCCGTGCCAGATCACTCCAGTTACCGAACCATTGTTCAAACAGTCCAACTATTGGATTCTTGATACCAGAGTTCTCAGCCAATTCCTCTCACAGCATCAACAGTCCATGCAGGGCCCTCGTTATGCTACCGTCTGGAGCTGTGTTGTTAGGGATAAAAGTGCAACAAAAGGTTTCAAACATCTTGCACACCCCACCCTTTTCTGCCATCAACATGTCCAAAGCTGCCATGTTTCCCCGAATTTAAGACATCCCCTGAAAGTAAGACCTAGTAAATATTTCGAGTATGCTCGAAATATAAGACATACCCCTAAAATAAGACCTAGTGACATTTAGACTGCTTCCCCCTAAAAGAAGTCTCAAGTGGCAGACCTGTTCTCCCCACCCACCACCCCCCTGCAGGCTCGCTTTCCCTCCCCGCTGCTAGCACTCCTGGCCCCCGTACTGCAGAAAATCCACACCCTCCTATTTATTCCCGGCATAATTCATACATCGCATATTAGTGGTGATATGTGGTAAAGGCAGCTAATGTATCCAATAAGAGCGCTGCCCTATACAGGAAGTAAACAAAGATCACTTCCTGTATAGGGCAGCGCTCTTATTGTATACATCAGGATGTGTATTTTCTGCAGGACAGGGCTAGGAGCGCTAGCAGCGGGGAGGTAAAGCAAGCCTTCGGGGGGGTTGTAAGGGGGAGAAAAGATCTGCTGCTTAGGACTTCTTTTAGGTGGATCTGCACTTTCTGCAGCAGGGGGCCAGGACCGGAGCAATGGAAGTTGTAAAGCGGGCGGGGGAAAGCAGGTCTGCTGCTTGGGGGGTATCTGCAAGTCTGACAGCCACAAGGGCTTATTTAGCAGGGAGCAGAGGGGGAATCTGCCTATATACACTAAAGGTGATGGCTACCTCCGGAAAATACAAGACGTCCCCGAAAGTAAGCCCTAGCACATTTTTTGAAGGTAAATGTGTCTTATTGACAGTGTCTTATTTTCGGGGAAACACGGTGTACGATTCTGCCAAGCTGTCAAAGAGGTGACATCCAGATGTTCAACAATACCCTTCCAGGCATCTCTGGTATAGTTGACCAACCTTTGTTGGTTGTAGTAGATGTAATTTATCCAGTCCACATTCTTGTTAGTTTGAACCCAAAGGAAGATCAAAGCAAAGCCAGCAGCTCTTTGGTCCTGTGCTTTGTATTCATCCGGGACTCCTCGAGGAACTGGATGGCATCTATGTAGATTCTGTGGTCGAATGTTTGCAGTGGGCCATCCCTTCTTGTCCTTGCATAGTGATGTCTCTCAGGCTGGGGAATCTGGAAACCTGCTGAAACTGGGATCATGTAGAAAAGTAAAAGTAAGTGGGCTAGAGCACAACTGCCTTTCCACCTGGCTGGTAACCTACTTCACAGCTTAAAGAGAAACTCCGACCAAGGATTGAACTTTATCCCAATCAGTAGCTGATACCACCTTTTACATGAGAAATCTATTCCTTTTCACAAACAGACCATCAGGGGGCGCTGTATGACTGATATTGTGGTGAAACCCCTCCCACAAGAAACTCTGAGGACCGTAGTACTCCTGGAAGTTTCCTGTCTGCAAACCTTGCTGCATTGTGGGAAATAGCTGTTTACAGCTGTTTCCAACTTCCAAAAAAGCATGCAGCAGCTACATCACCTGCCAACAGTAACAATGTCACCATGTGATAAATGTCAGAATGTAAATCAGGGATTTAAAAGATTTTACAACAGGCAAACACTGACTAAATCATGTATACATAATTATTGTAAAAATGAAGCACTTTTTTTATTACATTATTTTCACAGGAGTTCCTCTTTAAGGTCACCGCACAGCCACCAGACATCAGTTAGTTGTTTTTTATGGTTCTGAAACCACTTTTTTTATATGGGGGGTCAGTAAACAGTAATTTCTCCCCAAATTCTTGCACATCCACCCCATCACTATCACTATGTTTGTAGCAGGTGCGTAACAATAGACCCTGCAACTTACGCAGCCGCAGGGGGCCCAGGAGGGAAAAAAATTCAGATTTTTGCACAGTTGTTCTAATGACTGCATCTGCTTAGCCACTGATAAAGAATCATGCAATGTTTTGCAGACAAAGATTTGTAGACAGTCCCTATTTAGTGTTCAGCAGGGTCTTGTGTACAGCCTGCTCTACCCCTCCCCAACTGCTGTGTCCTGAGTGATACTTGAGAAGACTGGGCACGGAGAGAAGGCAGGAGGGGGCCCCATCCAAAACTTTGCAGGGGGGCCCCGTGATTTCTAGTTACACCCCTGGTTTATAGCTCTCTGATGGGGTAATGCTTTGCATCTTAGTTTCAGGGTAAGCCTATCTTTCACTCTTACATTCAGACTTTGGGGTACTGTTTTTGAATAGTCTTACCATACAGGTCAGAATAGTTTCTTCTTTTCAAAAGGAAACTGTTGCTAGATGTGGTCGGGGATGGCACAGGAGATACAGTCACCTTTACCTTTATGTTTAGTGTACCTGACCCATGTTTTTGTAAAGTATCCTTGCTCTGACAGCTTCCTTTCCCTAGGCTTATTCCCCCCCCCCCCCCCCCCCTCCTTTTCAATTCTCCTAAGCAAAAATGTTTCTTGACTTTCTACTGTATGTTCCTCTTTTTCCTAGACAGAACTTTTAGCCCCCCCCCCCCCCATATCATGAACCATGCGGGCTGGTATAGCTCAGGGCCTGAAGCCCCTGACGACCTGGGCTCCGCATTCTGGCTATCCCAGCCTAGGGATAGGGGTGACCCCACGTCATCTTTTTTTTTTATTTCCCACACTCTGAACATATAAAAAAAAAAATAGGAAAATAATATTTTCCCCCACTATCTTTTTAACATATCCTGCAAATTTGGTGTTTCTACCTTGTAAGGGGGCTCTGCTATTAACTGATAAAGCCGGTGTGTTTTGCTTCATTAACTGTCATTCACCACGTTTAAATTTAACTTTTTTCCTTTGAAACTTTAAAATCGATTTTCACAAAAAGTATAAGGTCTTAATAATAATTTCCCTCTTGTTCCCACTGGTTTTCTTAACATAACCTGCTAATTTGGTGTTTCTAGCTTTTAAGGGGGCTTTGCTACTAGGCAGACATATTTTCAGACGGCAGCAAAGCAGGGCTTAAAACGATCAATAACGTTCAGGCAGGACAAAAAGCAGGATTTAAAACGATAAATAACGTTCACAAGGTCTACGCCATTTTTTAACGTTTAAAACAATAAATATTGTTTGATAATGAAAGTGAATGTGGCGCCATTTTTACCACGTCGGCGCTGTGCGCCATTTTTCACTGCTCTGTTCTCAAGTTGTAATATCTGTTTTGATAAGTTTCAGGGAAAGGTAGCTTTTGAAAAAAAATATTTTGAAAGTTATTTATGGATAGATTTGTTATTTATAACAAAGTAAGTAATACAAATTTATTTATAAAAAATAAAAAATTTCAAAGTAATAAAATAATTCTAATGTCTATGATAATTTTTTCCCTCTTGTTCTCACTGTTCTTCCTAACATAAATTGCAAATTTGATGTTTCTAGCTTTTAAAGAGACACTGAAGTCTCTTAAAAATCAATTTTTAGAACAAAATCCTCTTTAACGTATTATCCCCAACTAAACCGCCGCATCCCCTGTAAGCTATCTAAATCCCCCCTTAGTCGCCCTCCATTTCCCCTGCAAAATCCACGACTTTCTTGGTCGTTGATTTTGCTGCCCTAAGTGCTTCCGTGAGAGGCAGAGCTATGAGCTGCAGCCCTGCCTCACACGCGTCTGTCAGCGGCGGATCTCCGCCTCTCCCCCGCCCCTCTCAGTAAAGGAAGACTGAGAGGGGCGGAGGAGAGGCAGCGATCCGCCGCTGACAGACACATGTGAGGCTGGGCTGCGGCTCATAGCTCTGCCTCTCACGGAAGCGCTGCCCGGAGTGCCCCCCGGGGAGTTTGGGGGGATTTAGTTAGCGTAGAGCGGCGGGGATGTGGCGGTTTAGGTAGGACTATTATGTTAAAGGGGATTTTGTAATAAAAACCAGATTTTTTTAGAGACGCCAGAGTCTCTTTAACCTCTTGACGACCAGCTAACGCCGATTGGCGTAAACTGGTCGTCTGCGGGTTACCATGGAAACGGCCGCTCGAGGTTGTCTCCGTGAACAGCCGGAGAGCCGCCGATAGCGGCTCGCCGGCAAAATGTAAACAGGCGGGGAAGAAATCCCCGCTGTTTACATCATACGGCGCTGCTGCGCAGCAGCGCCGTAAGTCAGATCGGCGATCCCCGGCCTCTGATTGGCCGGGGATCGCCGCCATATGATAGGCTGAAGCCTATCCCACAATGCGCAGGACGGTTATCCGTCCTGCGCAGCCCAGCAAGGGAGAGGGAGGTAAGGGGAGGGAGGGAGCGCACAAAACGCTGCGGAGGGGGGCTTTGAGGAGCCCCCCTCGCTACCCACTAATGGCCGGCGGCGATCAGACCCCCCCAGCAGGACATCCCCCTAGTGGGGAAAAAAGGGGGGTAGTCTGATCGCCCTGCTGCACTGCTGATCGGTGCTGCGGGCTGTAGAGCCCACGCAGCACCGATCAGTGAAAATTCCCCTGGTCGGCAAGTGGTTAAGGGGGCCTTGCTATTAAATGTTAGAGTCGGTGGGCAGACATATTTTCAAGCGGCAGCAAAGCAGGGCTTAAAATGATGAAGAACGTTCAAGCAGGACAAAAAAATGAATTTAAAATGATAAATAACGTTCAAAAGGTCTGCGTCATTTTAACCTTTAGAACAATAAATATCATTTTAAAGAAATATCGTGCGGAAGAGTGCGCCATTTTTCACTGTATGCCTTGAGAAGGCACAGGTGTTTGTACACCACAAGTTCTTTACGGCACTGTACAGGTCTGCTCTCGTCGGCAGGTATTAGCTCTGGATTTACCACAGTTATCAAATTAACATATCAGGGGGGAAAAACGTGTAGAATTCGATAAAAAACTCTTCAAATTTTCAATTAATTCCCCCCCCCCAAAAAAAACCCCCTATTTTTCAATTTTTATCTTCATGGCCTGAACGCTCGCCAATGTGCGCGCAAGCATGGCCATCACTACACAAACATTGCCACCGAGAGGACTAACAGTTTATGTCCTGGGAGTGTCAACTAATAACAACCCTCTGCGGCTGTTTGCGGCGGTGTGTTAAACAGTGAGTTTGGTCTGTCAGTGTAAAGCAGTACACTACTTACACTACCTGCTGATCTCTGTATACACACGCAAGATGTTTTCAAGCACTTTATGCCTCCAATTTAGGAATGCAATGTGATTTCTGCCCTTTAGGGATTATAACCCTGCTCTGCGTCAAATACGTAATTTTCCCAGGGTTTTTCGGCATGTATCCCACTCAGGCATGCCACAGTCCAGGTGTTAGACCCCTTGAAACAACTTTTCCATCACTTTTGTGGCCAGAAAAAGTCTTTGTAGCTTTTTAAGTTTGGCTGCCCTTTGAAGTCTATGGCGGTCTGTCCGGATCGCGCAAACTCAGACTTTTGCAGACGTTCGCGGTCCGCAGACATAAAATCTGAGGTTCGAGTCATCTCTATTGATCATTTCCTCTGCTTTATCGACCTAATTACCAAATGTTTTAGATCAATGATTGAGAGAGAACAAAACAGAAAGAAGGCTGGCACTGCAGCAGTGGCTCAATTTATTGTAGCAAAAGTGAACATCACAAGTTCATAACTTTGTGCAAAGTTTCGTATAAAAAGTTGGTTCACACACCAAAGTGAGTGAGGAGGTGTGGTGGTTGGTGGTGGGTGCCGAGTACAGGGTGCCTGACGGCTGTTTCGCGCACAACTGCGCTTCTACGTTCTCTCTCAATCATTGATCTACTTACTAGTACTGCCTGCGTGAGCACGCTGACTAAGGGCTTACAAGAGGAGGAACTTGATGTCCCAGTAGTGCATGTTCCATAGCTTATTGTATCTGCATTGCAGTGCCAACCTACCACCATCCTTTGCACCTAATTACCAAATGTTTTAGACCAGGTCTGCCTGCGCAGTAGAGCTGACCCGTCAGAGATCGGCTATTTTCGCCTATCTCCGTGCGGAGAGCCGCAACAGCGCCTCTGCTGGAGCCAGGAAAGGTAAATAAATCAGCGATTGTCAGCCTTGTCGAGGGTGGATTCCGGGACACTCCGGGGGAGCCAGCGCTGGACTGCCTGCAGCTACAGGGGAGGGGGAAGCCTCATTGGGACCCTGAGGTTTCCAGTTCTCCTTTAAGAAAACAAACTCAGAGGTAATGGAGACAAGGAGCAAATGATATTATTCAGACACTCACAGGTGAGCTATAGGCTTTGCTATCACTTGTATTATTAAGAAGCTATATAAGCAGGAATGAAGGTGCCCATAAGCTTACTCAATTTCCCGCCAATAGACAGCAGATTCGATCACTGTGATCAAATCTGCTGTGAAATCGATACGCAAATGCTGACCAATCAACTGATTTCGGTCCGAAATTGATCGATCCCGTCGATCCGTCCGTGAGGAAAATTTCACTCGATCGCCGGCGGGTCGGGAGTGCATTGATAGAGGCGTTCGAATGTCCGACTATTCCGCCGACGCTAGCGGCAATAAATTACCTATTCCGCCGACACGTGTCCCCGTGGTCCCCTCTCCGCGCTGGGCTCCAGCTGGTTTCACTTACTTCCTGACGGGGGAAGTTTAAACAGTAGAGCGCCCTCTACTGTTTAAACTTTCCCTGACAGGAAGTAAAGTGAAGCTGAAGCTCAGAGCGGAGAAGAGACAGCGTAGACAGGGGGACTCGCGACGGCCGGATCAGGTAATGTATGCAGGGGGCGGCGGCGGCAGCTCGACAGATTGTGAATCGAGTGAAATCTATTCAAAATCTGCAGTGTAAGCAGCCAATAGATCCCTCTTTGATCAAATTCGATCACAGAACGATCTATCTGCTGGTCAATCTGGTGGCAATCGACCAATGTATGGCTGCCTTAAGGGTCAAATAGGAGGAGAGAGGTCCTCGTACAGCTGTCTGAAGATAAAAATTTCAGAACAATATACAGATACAATCTCTATTGATAGTAGACTATAGGATTTCACACTGGCTAAACGGAAAGCAATACCTCCTACTTTTGTGAACAGAGTTGCACTTTAACAGATAGTCCTGGCTGTGTTTAGGAATTTGGTGCTTTACAATATATTGATAATTAATAACAATAATTTATGTAAATGTAATTTAAATCTGGATCTCAACAACACAGCTAAATCTCCTATGGCCACTTTATAACAGGGTGCTGCTGCCACCTACTGGTGGGTTAAGGATTTGTAGGTTTGATGCATCAGTTGAAGCCTCATATCCACAATCATTTAAAATGGTTGTTCATGTTAGCTTCAGGTAACGGTTTGGCAACGGTCGCTGTATAGTCACGCCTCTTCTCTTCTTACCGACCTACCTGTTTTGCTTAAAGGTACACTATGGTGAAATCCTACCTGTTTTGCTTAAAGGGGCACTATGGCGTAATCCTACCTGTTTTGCTTAAAGAGAATCTGTACTCTAAAATTCTTACAATAAAAAGCATACCATTCTATTCATTATGTTCTCCTGTGCCCCTCTGTGCTGTTTCTGCCTCTTCCTGCTGCAATCCTGGTTTGTAATTGCCATTTTTATCCAGTGTTTACAAACAAAAGACATAGCAAGTGATACAGAGTGTGCAGAGGGCCTGGAGAGGATGTGTATAGCTTCTATCCAATCACAAGCAGCACAGCACATTCCAGTCTGACTGCCTGAGCCCGACAGACTCGTTAGAGGAGAGAAGATTAGATCATATAACAGAGATAATACAGCCACTGTGAAATTAGGAAAGGCTGCAGTTAGACAGAGCACATTAGAACAGGTATAGGAACTTATAGGATAGAAGAAATAAGGATGAAAATGTTGTTACAGAGTCTCTTTAATAGAGTAACAAATATTTAAAAGCTCTTGTCCCACTTATTGTTTACCTATAAGGGGAGCTCACCTATGGCAACGCATCTTAAAATAAAAAAAACAATTTACATAGGTGTTTTCAAAAACAATCATTATGTTTATTAAAGATATATGCAAAAATAGAAACCCTGTCAAAATAACAATCCAACAAAGTCCACTGACGCACCCCACCAACAGTAACAGCACTGCAGGTAATTCTCATGCACTCTGCATTTTATACACACTGCTGTCTATTCTGGTGTGCAGAAAACACATACAGAAAGCCAACAGACGAGTGTGCTCCCAGCCTCAGCTTATTACACTCACTCTGTCCATCTCTGAGGGAGCAGAACTGCTTACTGAATAGAGACTGTCTACAAATCTTTGCAAAACTTTGTATGTTATCAGTGGCTGATCAGATGCAGTCATTAGATCAATTGTGCAGAGAGCAGAACGTTTTTTTCCATGCCCTTAGTTGTCAGTCTCTCAGGTAAGGGAAAATAAACTCTTCCCTCCCCATGGGGCCCCCTGCTTCTTCTGGGCCCCCCTGTGGCTGCATTCCTTGCAGGGTCTATTGTTACACCTCTGGATGTAACTATCAAAGGATGCTCCAACAGTCACCCTCCTTTTTCCAGGAAAGGGTTGATTAGTGTTTCACTGTTTACGGATCGATTATAAAAGCTCCGCCTGTAGCATGTTTGGAGAGATCCTCGAGCAATCGCATTCAAGGGATGCAGGACCAAAACGCAATCACTCTGGGAATCACGTTTTTCAATCTCAAATGATTTCCAAAAACTGAAAAGTACCATTAGCCACCAATCTGAAAAGCAACAGGTAGGAGACACGAGGAGGAGGACCCTGCCCAAAGGCTTACAATCTAGAGGGAGAGGTAGGGACACGAAAGGTATGGGACCAGAGTTCAGCTGCGGGTTAGAGCACTAGTGAGGGGTGGTAGGCCAGAGTGAAAAGGTGAGCTTTGAGGGCCTTCTTGAAGATGTTGAAGGAGGGGGCTGCCATAATGGGGGAGGTATGGAGTTCCATAGTGTTGGAGCAGCTCTTGAGAAGTCTTGGAGGCGTGCATGGGATTGGGTGATGCCGGGTGCAGTCAGGCGAAGAGTGAGCGGCTAGGTGTGTACCTCTGAGTAAGATCAGAAATGTAGGTCGGACAGGTTTTGTGGACAGATTTCTAGGTCAGACACAGTATCTTGAATCTGATTCTGGACTAGATAGGAAGCCAGTGGAGGGATTCACAGAGGGGAGCCGCCGTGGTGGAGCGATGGGAGCAGTGGATAATTCTGGCTGCCGCAATCATGATGGACTGCAGCGGGGCTGTTCGTGTCATAGGGAGACCAGACAGAAGGGCGTTGCAGTAGTCAAGGCGGGAAATTATGAGCATGGATGAGGAGTTTGGTGGTGGCAGAGGTCAGAAAGGGCGGATCTTACAGAAGTTACGAAGGTGGAAGTTGCAGGACTTTGTGAGGTTTTGGAAGTGGGGAGCGAAGGAGAGTGCGGAGTCCAGGGTGACACCCAGACAGCGGGTTTGAGAGGTAGGGCGAATGGTAGTGTGGGTAACAGTGACATGCACTTCTGGAAGGTTCATGGATGGCCGGGGTGGGAAGATCATAAATTCCGTTTTGTCCAGGTTTAGTTTTTGTCCAGGAATAGTAATTAATGCCACAGGCAGGGCCGAGCCTGGGCGGGTGCTGCGGGTGCAAGGCACCCAGGCGCCTGCCTCTGAGAGGCGCCGTCCGGCCTCGCTCTCCCCCTGTGGCCGCCGCTCTGCCTCTCTCCCTCCCGCAGCAGGTGCACTGACGCCGCGTCAGACCTCGATCAGGCGGCGACCAGTAGTGCGGGTGCTAGGACCTAGCACGCCGCACTGATATGCGGAAGTGACATCACTTCCGCATATAGAGCGGGTGCGTCCGGCGCCCTCTTACTGGTCGGGTCGCCCGCTGATCGAGGTCTGACGCTGCTGCAAGGTGAGGGCGGCGGCTAGGGAGGGGGGGGGGGGACTGTCACTCACTCACTCACTCACTCACTGAAGGGGGTCCCTGTCACTACATCTTCTGAGCACATATACCCCCTGGCTACATCTACTGGGCACATATAACCCCTGGCTACATCTACTGGGCACATATACCCCTGGCTACATCTACTGGGCACATATACCCCCTGGCTACATCTACTGGGCACATATACCCCCTGGCTACATCTACTGGGCACATAACCCCTGGCTACATCTACTGGGCACATATACCCCCTGGCTACATCTACTGGGCACATATAACCCCTGGCTACATCTACTGGGCACATATACCCCTGGCTACATCTACTGGGCACATATACCCCCTGGCTACATCTACTGGGCACATATACCCCCTGGCTACATCTACTGGGCACATAACCCCTGGCTACATCTACTGGGCACATATACCCCCTGGCTACATCTACTGGGCACATATACCCCCTGGCTACATCTACTGGGCACATATACCCCCTGGCTACATCTACTGGGCACATATACCCCTGGCTACATCTACTGGGCACATATACCCCCTGGCTACATCTACTGGGCACATATACCCCCTGGCTACATCTACTGGGCACATATACCCCCTGGCTACATCTACTGGGCACATATACCCCCTGGCTACATCTACTGGGCACATATACCCCCTGGCTACATCTACTGGGCACATATACCCCCTGGCTACATCTACTGGGCACATATACCCCCTGGCTACATCTACTAGGCACATATACCATACCCCCTGGCTACATCTACTGGGCACATATACCCCCTGGCTACATCTACTGGGCACATATACCCCCTGGCTACATCTACTGGGCACATATACCATACCACCTGGCTACATCTACTGGGCACATATACCCCCTGGCTACATCTACTGGGCACATATACCCCCTGGCTAAATCTACTGGGCACATATTCCCCCTGGCTCCATATACTGGGCACATATACCCCCTGGCTCCATATACTGGGCACATATACCCCCTGGCTCCATATACTGGGCACATATACCCCCTGGCTCCATATACTGGGCACATATACCCCCTGGCTCCATATACTGGGCACATATACCCCCTGGCTCCATATACTGGGCTCATATACCCCTTGGCTCCATATACTGGGCTCATATACCCCTTGGCTCCATATACTGGGCTCATATACCCCCTGGCTCCATATACTGGGCTCATATACCCCCTGGCTCCATATACTGGGCTCATATACCCCCTGGCTCCATATACTGGGCTCATATACCCCCTGGCTCCATATACTGGGCACATATACCCCCTGGCTCCATATACTGGGCACATATACCCCCTGGCTCCATATACCCCCCTGGCTCCATATACTGGGCACATATACCCCCTGGCTCCATAAACTGGGTACATATACCCCCTGGCTCCATATACTGGGGACACTGGCTGTTTGTCATTATGTGCATTTACTGATGAAAAGCGGTCTCTTGTTAAGTGCATTTACTGGTGAAAAGCGGTCTTTTGTTAAGTGCATTTACTAGTGAAAAGCGGTCTCTTGTTAAGTGCATTTACTGGTGAAAAGCGGTCTCTTGTTAAGTGCATTTACTGGTGAAAAGCGGTCTCTTGTTATGTGCATTTACTGGTGAAAAGCGGTCTCTTATGTGCATTCACTGGTGAAAAGCTGTCTGTCATTACGTGCATTTACTGGTGATACGCTGTCTCTTATGTGCATTTAGTGGGGAAATTTTGTCAGTAAAAATCTTTTGTCAGTAAATGTTTAGGTATTTGTCAGTAACATGGCAGGACATGGGTGTGGTTATGTGGTTGGGCATGGTTAATTTAACCACTCCCATAGGCGCCAGAGAAAATCTTGCACCCAGGTGCCAGGCACCCCAGGCTCACCCCTGAGTACAGGGACTTTTGCATGAGCAGGGTGAGCCATTTTCCGGCTTCACCCTTTGACCAAATTTCCCGGTGGATTAATTATATGTAAGCCCTGAACCCCCCCCTACCCCAAAAAAATGTGTTTGATTTGGGGATGTCTGTATATAATCAGCTCAGGTCAAATACCCTAGGTATGGTACTGAAACTTACATCTCGGCCTTCTTTGTCAACTGTGTCATAGTACGATGGCTGAGTGAATTCTTTCTTCCTTGTGTAAAAATAGCATGATCATTGAAAGCTGGATTTAAGGAGTGTTTTTCTTAATATATGCTAAACACAAGTTCACAGTTAAGGAATGCAGTGGGAAGTGCTGCTTTTTTTAAGACAATGAAGTAATTTTACAGTTTCTTGTAATTCAGGACCTGCGTCTCTTTAGTGAGCTTTCATGTGATTTTATAGCGCAGTATAACGAATTCCAGCCTTGTAAACTGGGGAAGGGTAAGAGTTCAGATTTCACTGGTGTCTGTGCGTTTCCTGTGGTTATAATGTAACATTACTTGGCCTGTGCTTAGTTGTCTGCTGTTGAACACGTTTAAAGCAGACCGGGGTCAGATTATAGCATAGCCTTCACTGAAAAGGAATTACAGGCATAAAACACTTTCCTGGCAGAAAATGGCTTCTAAGGGCTTGTTCACACTACAAGAGCTTTTTAAGCGGTAGGGATTTTGAAAGTCTCTTGCTAATGCAATGCTATGGGGGATTTTTACAAAATCACATCGCTTCAGTGAGAACACACACATAGGATAACATTAGCAAGAGCTTTTAAAATCACAAAGCGCTTAGAAAAGCTCTTGTAGTGTGAAACAGCCCTGAGAGCAGGAAAGAGATAAAAGGGGGGTTAGTAGTTCATGAATTTTAGCTCTGGCAGACTTCAATGCATGTGTCACTGAGCAGAGACAATGAAACAGTAAAAACTTAAAAAGTAGACTTAAAATTAAAATAAAACTGTGGGGTATTTAAAAAGGTTATTTTTAGGAGAAGGAGGATAGATACAGTTGTTTATCTCATCAGTTTCATTTCACCTCGTGTTTCCTTTAAGTTGCACTTAGTCGAATACTGAGGGACCCTGCACTTGAACTATGGGGTGTAGGCAGATATGGAATTCTGGACCATCCAAAGACCAGAGATCTTTTCAACTGGCTTTAGGACTCTCAGAAAACAAATATTCTGCGGCGATCACCTGACAGCACTAAAGATGTCGCCACATGATAAATTTCGATGTGATACAATTCAGAAAGTAAATTAGGGAGAAGAAAAATTTTACAATGGGCAAACATTGACTAAATAATCTATAAATTAATATTGTTAAAAGAAAGAAAAAAAAACAAGCAATTTTATTCATTTTCTTATTTTGTCTACAGGTCCTCTTTAAAAGTGTGTACAGCCTAAGAAAATGTCAGCTAATCAGCGCCCATAAAGCTATAAAGCCTGTTTACTTGCTCTGGTTTCCAGGATTATGTCCTTGAAGTGTACAGCGTATGTATATGATCTTCTACCAGCAATAAAAGACACAGATTTCATTCTCCGCTCCATAAGTAAATGTTTGTTGTGCCTTTATCTCTCTTTGTACAGCTATAATGCTGCATTTATTACACGCTGCATGCTCCATGTGTGCTGTAATTAGCTGGTAAGTGTTCTTCAACATTATTAAGATATGGTCCCCGCCATAAAAGTCAATGTTAACCAATTGCCCTTGCCCTAGGGATATTAGTTTTATCTCAGGTACCCCTTGATATATTTACATTTAAAGGGACCCTGAGTAGAGACTTAAAAAGCAAATCTGAACTAATCTGGGGCTTCCTCCAGTTATTGTAGCCCGCGAGGTCCCTGGCGTCCTCCGGGTCCCCTCCACTCCGCTGGCGGCTCCGTTAGACTGGCGACTTCAGCTGAAGTCATGCTCAACTGCACATGTGCGGCCTGTCCACGCACCCGGCTCGGTTACATGTCCATCGCCGTAAGCGTCCTGCGCGGTTCTCGGGCGTACCTTAAAAAAGGGAGTCGGGAAAAAAGGGCGCAGGGTTTTAAACAATAAGCTGGTGGTGCCTAAACCTAAGACCCCCCTGGTGGTGCCTAAACCTAAGACCCCCCTGGTGGTGCCTAAACCTAAGACCCCCCCCTGGTGGTGCCTAATCCTAAGACCCCCCTGGTGGTGCCTAAACCTAAGACCCCCCTGGTGGTGCCTAAACCTAAGACCCCCCTGGTGGTGCCTAAACCTAAGACCCCCCTGGTGGTGCCTAAACCTAAGACCCCCCTGGTGGTGCCTAAACCTAAGACCCCCCCTGGTGGTGCCTAAACCTAAGACCTCCCTGGTGGTGCCTAAACCTAAGACTCCCCTGGTGGTGCCTAACCCTAAGACCCCCCTGGTGGTGCCTAAACCTAAGACCCCCCTGGTGGTGCCTAAACCTAAGACCCCCCTGGTGGTGCCTAACCCTAAGACCCCCCTGGTGGTGCCTAAACCTAAGACCCCCCTGGTGGTGCCTAAACCTAAGACCCCCCTGGTGGTGCCTAAACCTAAGACTCCCCTGGTGGTGCCTAAACCTAAGACCCCCCTGGTGGTGCCTAACCCTAAGACCCCCCTGGTGGTGCCTAAACCTAAGACCCCCCTGGTGGTGCCTAAACCTAAGACCCCCCTGGTGGTGCCTAAACCTAAGACCCCCCTGTGATAAGCATTAATAAAGTTTTAAAAAAATATTGTGCTGTTTTTCGTTCAAAAATAATGTTTTAAAAAAAATATTGTACTATTTTTCGTTTAAAAATAATTTTTAAAAAATTATAAATCATTACATAATGTGTAATTATGAGTAGCAGTTCTAAAACATTAAAAGTCTCCGGGCGCCGCTTGTAAAACGTTATTTTTCTCCGGCGCCCTTTTTTCCTGTTGGGCGCCCATTAAACGATAAACTTTTTGTCCACCTGCCTCATGCGCCCAAATTTCCTGCCTCTGTTCTCGGGGCTCTTGCGGCAACCTGCGTATTTCAGAGCAAGTGGGACATTATTGAACTGTATTGTATTTAGTTTCAAGTTGCTGTTTACAAACTGAAATTACAATATATATGTTTGCGCATGTAAGAAACAGGTTCTGATCCAGTTCTGTATCATGTCTAAAGAACAAACTTAGGCCAGTTTTACACCTGGCTATTCCGTAGCGATGCTCCGCCCCCATTGCATCGCAACTCAGAAAACTACATTCATATGAACTGAGTGCGACTGAGTGCGCTGACGGGGTCTTATGCATAGAGCTGCCCCCCCAACGCTCTTTGCCCCCCACATCCCTGCCCCTCGCGAAGTGACATACTACCTAGTACCTGCGGGATAGGAAGTACATCACTGGGATTCCCCTGTAATATTCACATCGTTCTATTCATGCGTTCCACACCACCAGTACCAACATATTTAAAGAAAACCTGTAACATAAAAAAAAACCTCTGGGGTATACTTACCTCAGGAGGGGGGATCCTCTGGATCCTAACAAGGATCCCTCCGTCCCTCCGGTCAATCCAATCCAGACCCCCGAACAGCGGCAAGGTAAATCCAGCGCAGGCGCAGTAGCGGCTCTTTGTTCGGGCTCAGGCGGAAATAGCACAGCCCGATCTTATCTGCTCTGCTGCGCAGGCGCGAGTCCTTTGTGCCTGCGCGGTAGAGCGCATACGATCCGGCTTGGCTGTTTCCGCCTAAGCCCAAATAAAGAGTCGCTACTGCGCCTGCACAGGATCGCGGTGGGTAAATATTGCTGCGGAGGCGCACCACTTGTCAGGATTTGTCGAGGGACTTTTGGGGGAGCCATTGTTGGATTCTGCCAGGTTACAGAGGACAGGGAAGCCTGAGGTTTCCCCCTCCTGAGGTAAGTATCCCCCAGAGGGTTGTTTTTTTGTTACAGAGTCCATATCCCTGCGTTTCCCATTGAGTTACATGCATTATGCCACTGCTGCATCGCTGCGGAAGTCCGACGGTAACGCTCTGTTGACTTTGTCGTGGGTCGGTGGCCGATCAGGCTCTTCCGGCACAACGTGACACAATTCGGTAAGTGTGCTAGGCCCCATTGCCTTGCATTGTTGTTGCGTTGCCTTGAGGCAAAATGAAATGTCACATAGTGTAAAAGGGGCCATAAAGTTTTGAAAGCTTGCAATGAAATCTTGGACAGTTACTCATTAAAGGTATCACCAGGGCCGGCCCGCCCATGAGGCGGGGTGAAACTTTTGCCTCAGGCGGCACTTCTGGGGGGGCGGCACCCGCCCGTCCATGTGTGTGGGGGGCCGCCCGAGCTGGAGGGGATAGCGGGCAGGAAGGGGGTATTGGGCCTAGCGGCGGGGAGGGGGGTCGGACCCCCCCCCTCGCCTGGGTCCCCCGTCCTCCGCTCCCCTCCAGCTTTAAAAAGGTCCGTGCTGGCTGCAGCTATTTGTAAGAGGCAACGGGCGGGGATTACTCACCTCTTCCTCGTTCCAGGTCAGCGTGCGCTCCACTGACGTCACTTCCTGCTACGCCGCTACACTGCTACGGTCCGACCCCCCTCCCCGCCGCTAGGCCCAATACCCCCTTCCTGCCCGCTATCCCCTCTAGCTCGGGCGGCCCCCCACACCCACGGCTTGGGGGGGGGGGGCGGGGGGCGGCGGCGATTTCTTTGAAAATTGCCTCAGGCGGCAAAAAGTCTAGGACTGGGCCTGGGTATCACCTAAACAACTTTCAATGTCATGTATTTGGATTTTCTCCATGACTAACACCGGACCAAATACACTGCCTCAGTAGTGTAAAGCCTCTGAATGGTTGACCCTGGATCTTCTAACAGTCCACTGGTCCAGCTTAGGGACCCTCTTCATCTTTTGGCAATGGTCTCGGCCATGGACTGGGCATGCACGAGTAGGGTCCATGCATATCCAGTAGAATGATGCCATGGCCTTTTTAGTCCATGCACAAGTAATTTGGTCTACTGGGTGTCCGAGGATCATACTTGTACATGTCCAGTCTGGATGGGATTGCCCAGAAGAAACCTATTCAACTTGTGCTGAGTAGAATAGGTATAGAAGGTCCTCTGTAAAATAAAGTACTTGTGCATAGAGTAAAAAAGTTTTGCATGAGTGGCTGCAATGCACTGGACACATGTGGACTTTACCCATGCCCAGTTCACAGCTGTTAGTGTTGCTAAAAGATGAAAAGGATCCCTAAGCTGGACTGGTGGGCTATTGGTGGTACCAAGAAACCTTTGGACCAATCCAGAAACTTCCCTGTCCTGAGGTAAATATCTAACCTTTTTTTATCAAATCAGGTAACCTTTGAATGAAAGTTGCTAATCTCAGTGGATCATAGCTGCAAGGTGTAGGAAAATAGTGGCAAATCTGCAGGTATTTTTGCAATAGACAAACAATTATGTTTCCAATTTGCTTCCTAAATCTCCCAAGTTTAGGTCATTTGTCAAAGAAGAAACAATTAAAGAAAGCTTTAGCACCACCTAGTGCTGATCCAAGGGTACTGCAAGAACCAACCACACCTGGAAACTTATGCCACATACACACTTGAAAGATAAATGAAAGATCACAGACCAATCTTACCCCCTTCCATGTAGTATGAGAGCCATACTCTACACAGTCTTTTCTATGGAGCTGAACTCCCCATCAGACAGAAATCTTTGCAAGATGCTGCACACAAAGATGCTGTAGACATGCAACAGATCAGTATCTGCAAAAGATCCATTCCTGCAAAAGATCCGGCCCTGCAAAAGATCCGTTCCTGCAAATTGCATTCACAGTCTATGATATATGCAGATCATTATACACACCTTGTTTAACAAGCATTCATCTGCAGATCAGATCCACTAGGATGGATCTTCAGATTTGCAGATGATTGTCTGATCTGCAGATGAATGTCAGTTAAACAAGGTGTGTATGAGGATCTGCAGATCTCATAGACTATGAATGCAATTTTTAGGAATGGATCTTTTGCAGGAACAGATGTATCATTGAGAAGAGACAATGAGACAGTAAAAATTTAAAAAGTAGATTTAAATATAAAATAAAACACTGGGATATCTTAACCACTTAAGGACTGCAGTCATAAAACCCCTTAAGGACCAGAGCCTTTTTTTCCATTCGGACCACTGCAGCTTTCACGGTTTATTGCTCAGTCATACAACCTACCACCTAAATGAATTTTACCTCCTTTTCTTGTCACTAATACAGCTTTCTTTCGGTGCTATTTGATTGCTGCTGCGAGTTTTACTTTTTATTATATTCATCAAAAAAGACATGAATTTTGTCAAAAAAATGACTTTTTTAACTTTCTGTGCTGACATTTTTCAAATAAAGTAAAATTTCCTATACATTTGAGCGCGAAAGTTATTCTGCTACATGTCTTTGATAAAAAAAAAAACATTCAGTGTATATTTATTGGATTGGGTAAAAGTTATAGCGTTTACAAACTATGGTGCTAAAAGTGAATTTTCCTATTTTCAAGCATCTCTGACTTTTCTGCGCACCTGTCAGGTTTCATGAGGGGCTAAAATTCCAGGATAGTACAAATCCCCCCCAAATGACCCCATTTTGGAAAGAAGACATCCCAAAGTATTCAGTGAGAGGCATGGTGAGTTCATAGAAGATTTTATTTTTTGTCACAAGTTAGCGGAAAATGACACTTTGTAACAAAAAAAAAAAAAAAAAAAGTTTCCATTTCTTCTAACTTGCGACAAAAAAAAAATGAAATCTGCCACGGACTCACTATGCTACTCTCTGAATACCTTGAAGTGACTACTTTCCAAAATGGGGTCATTTGTGGGGTGTGTTCACTGTCCTGGCATTTTGGGGGGTGCCTAATTGTAAGCACCCCTGTAAAGCCTAAAGATGCTCATTGGACTTTGGGCCCCTTAGCGCAGTTAGGCTGCAAAAAAGTGCCACACATGTGGTATTGTCGTACTCAGGAGAAGTAGTATAATGTGTTTTGGGGTGTATTTTTACACATACCCATGCTGGGTGGGAGAAATATCTCCGTAAATGACAATTGTTTTATTTTTTTTACACACAATTGTCAATTTATAGAGATATTTCTCCCACTCAGCATGGGTATGTGGAAAAATACACCCCAAAACACATTATACTACTTCTCCTGAGTACGGCGATACCACATGTGTGGCACTTTTTTGCACCCTAACTGCGCTAAGGGGCCCAAAGTCCAATGAGTACCTTTAGGATTTCACAGGTCATTTTGAGAAATTTCGTTTCAAGACTGCTCCTCACGGTTTAGGGCCCCTAAAATGCCAGGACAGTATAGGAATCCCACAAATTACCCCATTTTAGAAAGAAGACACCCCAAGGTATTCCATTAGGAGGATGGTGAGTTCATAGAAGATTTTTTTTTTTGTCACAAGTTAGCGGAAATTGATTTGAATTGTTTTTTTTCACAAAGTGTCATTTTCTGCTAACTTGTGACAAAAATAAAATCTTCTATGAACTCACCATACTCCTAACGGAATACCTTGGGGTGTCTTCTTTCTAAAATGGGGTCATTTGTGGGGTTCCTATACTGCCCTGGCATTTTAGGGGCCCTAAACCGTGAGGAGTAGTCTTGAAACCAAATGTCGCAAAATGACCTGTGAAATCCTAAAGGTACTCATTGGACTTTGGGCCCCTTAGCGCACTTAGGGTGCAAAAAAGTGCCACACATGTGGTACCGCCGTACTCAGGAGAAGTAGTATAATGTGTTTTGTGGTGTATTTTTACATATAACCATGCTGGGTGGGAGAAATATCTCTGTAAATGACACATTTTTGATTTTTTTTACACACAATTGTCCATTTACAGAGAGATTTCTCCCACCCAGCATGGGTATGTGTAAAAATACACCACAAAACACATTATACTACTTCTCCTGAGTATGGCGATACTACATGTGTGACACTTTTTTGCAGCCTAGGTGCGCTAAGGGGCCCAACGTCCTATTCACAGGTCATTTTGAGGCATTTGTTTTCTAGACTACTCCCTACGGTTTAGGGCCCCTAAAATGCCAGGGCAGTATAGGAACCCCACAAGTGACCCCATTTTAGAAAGACGACACCCCAAGGTATTCCGTTAGGGGTATGGTGAGTTCATAGAAGATTTTATTTTTTGTCACAAGTTAGTGAAAAATGACACTTTGTGAAAAAAACAATAAAAATCCAATTTCCGCTAACTTTTGACAAAAAATAAAATCTTCTATGAACTCATCATACACCTAACAGAATACCTTGGGGTGTCTTCTTTCTAAAATGGGGTCACTTGTGGGGTTCCTATACTGCCCTGGCATTTTACGGGCCCAAAACTGTGAGTAGTCTGGAAACCAAATTTCTCAAAATGACTGTTCAGGGGTATAAGCATCTGCAAATTTTGATGACAGGTGGTCTATGAGGGGGCAAATTTTGTGGAAACGGTCATAAGCAGGGTGGCCTCTTAGATGACAGGATGAATTGGGCCTGATCTGATGGATAGGAGTGCTAGGGGGGTGACAGGAGGTGATTGATGGGTGTCTCAGGGGGCGGTTAGAGGGGAAAATAGATGCAATCAATGCACTGGGGAGGTGATCGGAAGGGGGTCTGAGGGGGATCTGAGGGTTTGGCCGAGTGATCAGGGCCCACACGGGGCAAATTAGGGCCTGATCTGATGGGTAGGTGTGCTAGGGGGTGACAGGAGGTGATTTATGGGTGTCTCAAGGTGTGATTAGAGGGGGGAAATAGATGCAAGCAATGCACTAGCGAGGTGATCAGGGCTGGGGTCTGAGGGCGTTCTGAGGTGTGGGCGGGTGATTGGGTGCCCGCAAGGGGCAGATTAGGGTCTAATCTGATGGGTAACAGTGACAGGTGGTGATAGGGGGTGATTGATGGGTAATTAGTGGGTGTTTAGAGGAGAGAAGAGATGTAAACACTGCACTTGGGAGGTGATCTGATGTCGGATCTGCGGGCGATCTATTGGTGTGGGTGGGTGATCAGATTGCCCGCAAGGGGCAGGTTAGGGGCTGATTGATGGGTGGCAGTGACAGGGGGTGATTGATGGGTGGCAGTGACAGGGGGTGATTGATGGGTGATTGACAGGTGATCAGTGGGTTATTACAGGGAATAACAGATGTAAACATTGCACTGGCGAATTGATAAGGGGGGGGGGTCTGAGGGCAATCTGAGCGTGTGGGCGGGTGATTGGGTGCCCGCAAGGGGCAGATTAGGGTCTAATCTGATGGGTAACAGTGACAGGTGGTGATAGGGGGTGATTGATGGGTAATTAGTGGGTGTTTAGAGGAGAGAATAGATGTAAACGATGGATTTGGGAGGTGATCTGATGTCGGATCTGCGGGCGATCTATTGGTGTGGGTGGGTGATCAGATTGCCCGCAAGGGGCAGGTTAGGGGCTGATTGATGGGTGGCAGTGACAGGGGGTGATTGATGGGTGGCAGTGACAGGGGGTGATTGACAGGTGATCAGTGGGTTAGTACAGGGAAGAACGGATGTAAATAATGCACTGGCGAATCGATAAGGGGGGGGGTTGAGGGCAATCTGAGCGTGTGGGCGGGCGATTGGGTGCCCGCAAGGGTCTAATCTGATGGGTAACAGTGACAGGTGGTGATAGGGGGTGATTGATGGGTGATTGATGGGTAATTAGTGGGTGTTTAGAGGAGAGAATAGATGTAAACGATGGATTTGGGAGGTGATCTGATGTCGGATCTGCGGGCGATTTATTGGTGTGGGTGGGTGATCAGATTGCCCGCAAGGGGCAGGTTAGGGGCTGATTGATGGGTGGCAGTGACAGGGGGTGATTGATGGGTGGCAGTGACAGGGGGTGATTGACAGGTGATCAGTGGGTTATTACAGGGAAGAACGGATGTAAATAATGCACTGGCGAATCGATAAGGGGGGGGGGGTTGAGGGCAATCTGAGCGTGTGGGCGGGCGATTGGGTGCCCGCAAGGGTCTAATCTGATGGGTAACAGTGACAGGTGGTGATAGGGGGTGATTGATGGGTGATTGATGGGTAATTAGTGGGTGTTTAGAGGAGAGAATAGATGTAAACGATGGATTTGGGAGGTGATCTGATGTCGGATCTGCGGGCGATCTATTGGTGTGGGTGGGTGATCAGATTGCCCGCAAGGGGCAGGTTAGGGGCTGATTGATGGGTGGCAGTGACAGGGGGTGATTGACGGGTGATTGACGGGTGATTGATGGGTGATTGACGGGTGATTGACAGGTGATCAGGGGGGATAGATGCATACAGTACACGGGGGGGGGAGGGTCTGGGGGGGTCTGGGGAGAATCTGAGGGGTGGGGGGGGTGATCAGGAGGGAGCAGGGGGCAGTTTAGGGACTAAAAAAAAAAATAGCGTTGACAGATAGTGACAGGGAGTGATGGATGGGTGATTAGGGGGGTGATTGTGTGCAAATGGTGGTCTGGGGGGTGGGCAGGGGGGGGTCTGAGGGGTACTGTGGGCGATCAGGGGGCAGGGGGGGGCAGATCAGTGTGTTTGGGTGCAGACTAGGGTGGCTGCAGCCTGCCCTGGTGGTCCCTCGGACACTGGGACCACCAGGGCAGGAGGCAGCCTGTATAATACACTTTGTAAACATTACAAAGCGTATTATACGCTTCCTATCCGGGGATCGTCGGGTTAACAACCCGCCGGCGCTTCCGATTGGCCGGCGGGTTGACGTCGCGGGTGGGCGGAGCCTATTGCCGGTGGATGCGCGCGCATCCCAGCGCGCGATCCCCGGCCAGAGAGTGCCCCAGGACCTGACGCCAATCTGCGTTACGTGGTCCTGGGGCTGCCACTTTGCCGCCGCCAATATGAAGTAGGCGGTCGGCAAGTGGTTAAAAAGTCATTTTTAGGAGCGGGAGGATAGATACAATTGTTTATCTCATCAGCTAATTTTCACCTCAGATGTCCTTTAAAGAGAAACTCTGCATATAAAGTCTCCGACTTAAACGTGGTTCATTATCGCTAATAGGGGATTCGATGTTGCAAGAATCTGATCCATAAGATCGCTTCTTACAAAAAAGCACACCTGAGCTATAAAAAAAGAAACCATTAAAGAAAAAAAAACACTGGTTACCCACACCAGGCGCTTCTTCCAGCTCCCTATAATCATCCTGGTCCCTCAGCTCTCTCAGGCCTCCTCTCTGTCGTGCTGCTGTCGTCAGTCTAAAAAATCTGCAGCTGGGTGCAGTAATAGCTGCTGCGCATGCTCTGTCCTGTCCGAGTGCCTCTTCGCACACAGTCCTGAGCAGCTGTACACGGCGGTGGCAGCAGGCCAGGGAGCATTCTAGGAACGCATGGTTACAATTCTTTCTAAACATGCGCAGAACACTCCAGGCCATGGCTATCAATGTACAGCCACGTGGGAGCGCAACTCAGGAGGCATGTGGATGGGACAGCATGCGCAGTAGCTGTGACTGAGCTAGAGTGACCATACGTCCCAGATTACCTGGGACGGGTCCCAGATTCGGGGTCCCCTGTCCCAGGCTGGCTTGGGTCCCAGGAAAAGTCCCACTTTTAGATGCAGGACGTCCCAGCTGCGGGAGTATGTGACATCAGTGTTCCGTCCTCGGCCCACCGCCGCCCTGCTCTGCCCTGCTGCTACTGCTCCCCTCCCTCCCTGTCTTCTGCCTGCATTGAATTGGCTAACAACTGGATTCCTGTCGCAGTCTGCCCCGCCCCCCGCTGTTTAAAGGGAACCTAAACTGAGAGGGGTATGGATTTTTCTTTTAAACAATACCAGTTGCCTGGCAGCCTTGTTGCTCTCTATGGCTGCAGAAGTGGCTGAATGACACACCTGAAACAAGCATGCAGCTAATCCAGTCTGACTTCAGTCAGAGCTAGAGTGACCAGACGTCCCGGATTGCCCGGGACACGTCCCGGATTCGGGGTCCGCTGTCCCAGGCTTAATGAGGTCCCGGGAAACGTCCCGCTTTCAGCAGCGGGACGTCCCGGCCTCGGGACTCTGGCCACTCTCTCCTCAATGAACTGGCAGCGGCGTCTATAGACGCCGTGCCAGTTCATTGCCCGCAGCCCCGCTCCAGCCTCGTCTTCCGGTGTCTGTTTCCGACACCGGCAGGCGAGCAGGGCTACGGCAAGATGGCTGCCGAAGCCCTGTACTGGAGACCTATTTGTGTCACTAGTACAGGGCTTCGGGCGCCATCTTGCCGTAGCCCTGTCAGCGTGGGAGAGAAGAGCAGGAGGAGGAAGACGGTCCCGGGACGGAGCAGCGCGCCAGAGGCCGGACACTTCTGCCAGGTGAGTAAATGCTTTCTTTTCCAGGTGAAATGTTTGCCCGCATTGTTTCTTTTCCAGGTGAAATGTTTGCCCGCATTGTTTCTTTTCCAGGTGAAATGTTTGCCCGCATTGTTTCTTTTCCAGGTGAAATGTTTGCCCGCATTGTTTCTTTTCCAGGTGAAATGTTTGCCCGCATTGTTTCTTTTCTGGTGAAATGTTTGCCCGCATTGTTTCTTTTCCAGGTGAAATGTTTGCCCGCATTGTTTCTTTTCCAGGTGAAATGTTTGCCCGCATTGTTTCTTTTCTGGTGAAATGTTTGCCCGCAGTGCGTTTCTTTTCTGGCGAAATGTTTGCCCGCATTGCGTTTCTTTTCTGGTGAAATGTTTGGCCGCAGTGCGTTTCTTTTCTGGTGAAATGTTTGCCCGCAGTGCGTTTCTTTTCTGGTGAAATGTTTGGCCGCAGTGCGTTTCTTTTCTGGTGAAATGTTTGGCCGCAGTGCGTTTCTTTTCTGGTGAAATGTTTGCCCGCAGTGCGTTTATTTTGTACTGACATGTTGCCCGCATTGCGTTTATTTTGTACTGACATGTTTGCCCGCATTGCGTTTATTTTATACTGACATGTTGCCTATTGCGTTTATTTTCTGGTGTCCGGGGTAACTGTTACTGCATTTATTATTTAATGGTCATAGATGGCTATGTTTGCTGCTTTGTGGTTACGGTATACTATTAGCATCACACAGTTTCTGCACACCCATGATACAAAGTCTCGTTTGTCCACATCATGGCGTAAACACTGCTTTCTTATGCCTCGCTGTTACATCATTACGTTAGCTCCGCCCATACAATGTCATGGCCACGCCCATTTTTCCGGCGCGGCGCGCAGCCCCCCTCCCCCAGTCTTCGCCGCTGCGTGCTCCTCACTCCTTCCCACTTTTCGCCGCTGCGCGCGCCGCCCCCCCCCCCCCACGCCCCCTCCCCCACGCCCCCCCCCCCCCCGTCCCAGGTTGGACCCACAAAAATATGGTCACTCTAACTGAGCCCAGTTACAGACTTTAACCACTTAAGTACCAGCGGTCTCTGCCTGAGACCGCTGGTACAATAATGATGGAATCCTGACGAATCGCCGCGCATACCCGCCGCAATCGATGTCACCGACGCACGCCGGGATCCTTCTAACATCCACTCAATGTCTCAATGACGGCAGAGTCATGTGAGCCGATCAGGAGCAGCTTTCATTGGCTCCTGACTGTGTCTATCAATGTAAGCCAATGGGAGCGGCTAACATTGATAGACACGGCCAGGAGCCAATGAAATCGGCTCCTGACCGGCTCACATGGCTCTGCAGTCATAGAGACAGGCAGAGCCTGTGAGATGCGGCTAGACTCGTCGGGTTTGAGCGGCGCGATTGGCGGGGAGCGGCGGAAATGGCGGCTGCGCAGTTCGGACAGTGATTAAAATCTACGCCCAGCCAGCCAGGAGCCCATCAAAACAGGGCGTAGATTTCAATCATTATGGTCGTTAAGTAGTTAAGAGAGGCGACAGCAGCAAGATGGCGGGGAGGCCAAAGAAATTGAGGGGCCAGAAGGATTATGGGTAGCTGGAAGGAAGTGGTTTCAGAGCTACCTTCTGAGCCAATGGTGAAATGGACATTAGAGCCCTATTCCATCTAGAAGTCTAGTCTGACGGTGAAAGGGTTGGGATTATTATCAGACCTCAGAGATCGTTTCATGTTAATCCATAAAATAAAATAATAATCAACAATATGCTAATTTTTCCAACTCGACATGGATTTGGTTTCAATATGTGTCCAGCTTGGAATGACGCCACTCAGAATCATCTGACTGCGCGAACCAATTAAAAGCTGCATGCGCAACCAAATTCGCCTCCACTTAGGAAAAGATTGCAGTTCATGAACCATTCTTTACTCCTTGCTATATCAGTATTTATTACTTGTTGTTTTCCAGGCATGAGTGTTCCGGTCCATCCCATGTGTGTTCTGGCGGAGGACAAGGAAGCAAGAAAAACAGTCTGTCTGCAAGCTGCTTTATAGGTTTCTGTAAAAATAAAATGCTGTTATTTTTATATCGTATACTGTATAAATATGCTATTGTTTTATAAATCTGTGTTTATCAGTGCATGCATGGAGGTTCAGAAACATAAAGACATACCTCCCAACTTTTTGAGATGAGAAAGAGGGACACTTAAGCCACGCCCCTGCCACACCCCTGATCGCGCCCCCCATCACACCCCTAGTCACGCATACCATAAAGATTTCATAAGAAAAATATGTTGTTTTATAATTCAAACCACACTAGTCCTTTCTATTCTGGGTCATTTTCCTTCATATTAACATTTTAAAATTAGTAACATATCAATTTAAAGGGAACCAAAGAGGAACGTAAAAAAAAGAAAAGAAAAAGCTTTTATACATACATGGGGCGTCTTCCAGCCCCATAAGCCTGGATCGCTCCCACGCCGCCATCCTCCGTTTCCTGGATCGGCGGTACTGGGTCCCGTTGCTTCTGGCGGACGCGGCCAATTGTCCGCATCACAGGGGCTCCCTCCATACCCATACGCATGCGTCTGCGCAGTAAGCAGCCACACGCGTATGTATATGGAGGGAGCCCCATGTGATGCGGACAATTGGCCGCATCTGCCGGCTGACTGGCCGACTGGCGGCCAAGACGGGACCCAGTACCAGCGGATCCAGGCAGCAAAGGAAGGCGGCGTGGGAGCGATCCGTGCGTATGGGGCTGGAGGAAGCCCCAGATATGTATAGAATCTTTTTCCTGGGGCCTTTGGTTCCCTTTAAAGGATGAGAATAAAGTTTAGAGTCAATCAAAAACATTTTTTAGTAGAGAAAGAAATATATTTACATAGAAAGAGGGACAAAGTCCTGAAAGAAGGACAAATGAGGAGGAAAGAGGGACAGGGCTCCCAAAGAGGGATAGTCGGGAGCTATGTAAAGATATGCAGCAGGTGTGGCGAGACTCTCATGATGGCAGCTGCAGAGTTGTGAGGCACAGATGTATACAGGGTCGGTTCTAGACTTTTTGCAGCCCGAGGCAAACTTGTGAGGATGCACCCTTCCTCCCCTCCCCCCCATTCTGGAATGATTGCAAAGCACCCAACACATCGCACCATGCGTTATAGAGTTATAGCCGTGGTGCAACCAAAGAAAAACATCCTCAGTATAGGTAGATAGGTAGGTAGCCTGATATAGAAAGCCAGGTGTAGGTGCCCCCCAGTATAGGTAGCCAGGTATAGGTGGCCCCAGTATAGGTTAGCCAGGTAAAGTTGCCCCAGTATAGGTAGCCAGATGTAGGTGCCCCCAGCATAGGTAGCCAGGTATAGATGTCGCCAGTATAGGTAGCCAGGTATAGTTGCCCCCAGTATAGGTAGCCAGATGTAGGTGCCCCCAGTATAGGTAGCCAGGTATAGGTGCCCCCAGTATAGGTAGCCAGGTATAGTTGCCCCCAGTATAGGTAGCCAGGTATAGGTGCCCCCAGTATAGGTAGCCAGGTATAGGTGCCCCCAGTATAGGTAGCCAGGTATAGTTGCCCCCAGTATAGGTAGCCAGGTATAGGTGCCCCCAGTATAGGTAGCCAGGTATAGGTACCCCCAGTTTAGGTTAGCCAGGTAAAGTTGCCCCCCCAGTATAGGTAGCCAGGTATAGTTGCCCCCCAGTACAGGTAGCCAGGTATAGTTGCCCCCAGTATAGATAGCCAGGTATAGGTGGTTCTGAGTAGTAAAATCATTGCAAAATCGCTTTGTACAGTGGTTGAAAAGCAATATTGCTGCAATACTATACTTTCTATTGAAGCGCAAAAGCTCCAAAAATGCTGCAAGACCCGTGGCTACGATTTGGGGAAATCACAGCAGCTCCTGTGGAATCATCTCCATTGACATTTATTTGCTAATGGTTCCAAATTGCAACTGAAACAGCTCTTGAAGGGCGTGGCCCTTACATCATTAACGTAAGGACACAGATAAGAAATGATGTTTTCTGCATGTCGTCAGCTCAGTATTTAAAGCGGAGCTGAAAAGTCAAACAAAAATAAGAGTTTCACTTACCTAGGGCTTCTGCCAGCCCCCTGCAGCCGACCTGTTCCCAGGAATTTTCCAAATCTACGTTCCCCTGCCATGGATCACTTTCACTTCACGCACTGGGTGTCCACTGCGCCTGCGCAGCCCTGCCCCCGCACGTCCTCGTTCATGCTCCTGTTGCCAAGAGCATACTGCGAAGGCGCAGTAGAGATTTTCTTGTACTGTGCCTGCGCAGGGCGCTCCTGGCCACCGGAATGCGTACGAGGATAGGCGTGGACAAGGCGCAGTGGACGTCGATTTAGAAGTCGGCTTCCACTGCTTGAAGAAAAGTGAGCCACGGCGGGGGAACGGAAGATTGTTCGAAAACTTTGTGGGCACAGGTCAGCTGCAGGGGGCTAGCAGAAGCCCCAGGTAAGTTAAACTCTTATGTCTGTAGGACTCTTCAGTTCTGCTTTAAGATATTTCTGAGGGAAAAAAAATCAAATGTGATTACATCAGTTAAATAGTATTATTGACTACACAGCATGAACTTTTGGAACATTTGACCCTAAAACAAGCTCAGTCTGGGACAGAACGTTTCCTGAGGATTAGATTGCTGGTAATCGACTGAAGGCCACCGGAGTACCAGACAGAATACGAGACAGAGATAAGGCCTCGCAGGCTGCATAGAAGGCCATAAGTCCTTTATGCAAACTGTGTTCTGTAAGAGGACCTGTCTGTTATACAGGGTACTTTAGCACTACAGTAATGATTATAATGCTCAGATCTGCACATGAGCTTCTTTTGTCCACCTCTAGAACCACCTCCTCATATTCAGACATACAAGATTTTGCAGGTGCTTCTCCCCTCGACTGAAATGCCCTTCCACAACACATCCGTCACTCTCCAACCTTTGATATCTTTAAAGGCTCCCTCAATACTCACTTTTTCCAACAAGCATACGCTCTACCTTAGGCCAGTTTCCCTTTGTCCTAAAGCTAAGAAAAACAAAAGTTTGCTTTCCTAAAACAGAAAGAATTTGCGATAATTCAGGTTGGAGTGAGCTCGAGATGTCTCCCAGGCATCACTGCTGAATATATGCTAATTAACCATTGTACCCTTTGAAGCTAAACACACCTCCAGGACCACTGGAATACAATGATGTGTCAGCTTGTTAATATGTACAGAGCCATAATAATCCAACATGCATACAGACTGTTTCGGATTGTTTGATCCTCATCAGTGCATGGCATGGATTAATTTGGCTCTATGGAGTAGGGCTTGTAAATCCGAGAGGCACAGACTAACCAGCAAGCTCATGGTGACCCAGAACTCATTGGAGTGTGTAAGGGACTACAATGGTCCTAAAAGCCCCCTTACTAAGATGTTAAGAAAAACAAAAGTTTGCTTTCCTAAAACAGAAAAAATTTGCGATAATTCAGGTTGGAGTGAGCTCGAGATGTCTCCCAGAGCATCACTGCTGAATATATGCAAATTAACCATCCTAAAGCTAAGTTGCACTCCTACTAGATAACCTTAAAGAGAATCTGTATTGTTAAAATCGCACAAAAGTAAACATACCAGTGTGTTAGGGGACATCTCCTATTACCCTCCGACACAATTTCGCCGCTCCTCGCCGCATTAAAAGTGGTTAAAAACAGTTTAAAAAAGTTTGTTTATAAACAAACAAAATGGCCACCAAAACAGGAAGTAGGTTGATGTACAGTATGTCCACACATAGAAAATACATCCATACTCAAGCAGGCTGTATACAGCCTTCCTTTTGAATCTCAAGAGATCATTTGTGTGTTTCTTTCCCCCTGCAGCTCACTGAAGTTACAAGCTGAATGTTTGTTTCTTCTTGCAGACAGCTCTGCCTGGTTGTCTGTAATTCTGCAGTATGTGATGTGACTCATCAGTATGTGAACAGAGGATTTATCCAGCTTGTAAAAGATAAGAGAGCAGAGAAAAGCTAGCTAATGTAAATAACACACACACACAGGGGAGTGTGCATAGAGGGGGCATGCATAGCAGATCACACTGAAGAGTTGGCAGCCTTCCAGACACAGGCTGACAAGTCTGACAGGGAAAAGATAAGCTGATTTATTACAGAGATGGTGATAGTATAAAGTGCTGCAGTAAGCCAGAGCACATTATAATAGGTTTAGGAACCTGTAGAATGGTAGAAAGCACAATGACATTTTTGTTACAGAGTCCCTTTAAGCCCCATCTACACAATACAATTTTTGTGCGATTCGATTGGATTGCATTCGATTGATCGATTAAATCCGACATGTCCGATCGGGATTCGATTTGATCGGTAGTGTGATCGATTTGCCATTGTTTTGCAATGACATTCTACCACACTATCGAATCCCGATCGGTCATGTCAGATTTAATTGATCAATCAAATTTGATCCAATTGAATTGCACAAAAAATTGTATCATGTAGATGGGGCTTAAAACACACAGCCTCTAGGTGTGATTACTGTACCCCACCTCTTGTTTCCCCCTATTCCTTTAGATTGTAAGCTCACAAGGGCAGGGTTCTCTCACTCTTTTGTGTCCTGGAATTTGTTATACATTTTGTAACTCTAATTACCAATTCTGTATTTTGTATTGATTCTCTATTTTCATTATTGGTGTATATCGGTGCCTGTATTATCATGTACTACTTGTTTGTTTCTTACTTTGTACAGCGCCACTGAATATGTTGATACTGTATAAATCAATAATAATTACAAAACATGAATAAACAATAATAAAGCACATATAACAGTTTACTGCATCATAGCTCTATAACCCTTATCTCAGCTACAGAGTTATGGGGTTCCATACAAAATTTACACTAACCTCCTCCTTTCCTCCACCACTGTTTGTATAATAATCACATGATCTCTCTCTCATCATTTGTTTAGTTGAATCTGACTCTTCCTGACCATCTACACGCCAGATGTGTCTCTCAATCACTGCTTCTTTCAGCTGTTGCACAGGCATGTTCATAGCTTCACATATGCTGTTCATATTAGCCTCTGCGTAGTGTCTTCTACCTGCTTGAGAACCTGTGCCAGTCAGCTGGCTCCTGTCCTCACCTCCATATTTCATAAATCCCTGACGGAGGGCAAAGTTCCCTCCTGCCTCAAGAGGTCTACCATCATACCAATCCCCCAAAAAACGGGCATCACAGACCTCAACAACTACAGACCTGTTGCCCTAACTTCAACTGTCATGAAGATCTTTGAAAAACTGGTCCTCACCCATCTGAAGGGTGCCACGGACGCTCTCCTAGACCCACTCCAATTTGCATACAGAGCCAACAGATCTACAGAGGATGCCATCAACATTAGCCTGGCCTCCATCATGGAACATCTAGACAGGCCGGACACCTATGCCAGAATCCTCTTCCTAGACTTCAGCTCTGCCTTCAACACTATCTGTCCAAGCATTCTGTATGACAACCTAGTGCGACTTGGAGTTGACCACACCCTCTGCGCGTGGATCAAGGACTTCCTCACCAACAGGAAGCAACTAGCAGTGGTGCTCAGCAGAGCTCGAATATTCGAGTAGCTCGAATATTCGAGCTCTTTTCCAGCTATTCGAGCTCGGTATTCGAGCTCCGAATAGCTGTAGCTATTCGAATGGGCTATTCGCGTACACTCGAATAGCCCATTCACTATTCGAGCTATTCGAGCAAACGGCGCTATTCGAGCTCGGTACCGAGCTCGAATAGCGTCATAGCCCAGATTGATGTCCTTAGAGCCAATCAGAGGGCTCCCAGGCCCTCTGACGGCAGCCAATCACAGAGGGGGACCCTGGCCAGCCCCTACCCTATAAATAGCGGCCGCCATGTTACGTTTCTCCGTGCTTGCCTGAGACTTGTACAGAGAGAGAGTTGCTCCTTTGTGCTTTGGCTTAGCAAGAGCTCTATTGTGGTCATTTACCTAGCGTTTTTGCTCACATACACCTCCTATACACACCTATATTGTTGTTAGTTAGTTAGACATTGTATTTTAGTTAGTAGCTTTTGTGTTACATAGAGACAGGCCAGCTGCTGCAGGCTTACAGCTTTAGGCCTCAGGGCCTTGCCTGTGTGGGCAGCTGTCCTCCTGTCCTCTGTTTATTTCTCTCTATTCTATATATTTCTGCTGTCCTTTACTACTGATTGTATTAGTATTGTAGTTATATACTGTAACTGTACTAGGACACTCACTGTCACTGTTCATAGGCTACTAGCTGCTCCTGCGTGTGTGCACTCACTTTCTGTGTACACACTACACACACTCTATTTCCTTCTGATAACTGATTGATTATTGTAATTGATTATTGTAATTAGTTAGTTGTACTTACTGTTACTACTTACTGTACTAGGAGTCTAGGACACTCAGTCACTGTTCATAGGCTACTAGCTCCTGCGTGTGTGCACTCACTGTCTGTGTACACACTACACACACTCTATTTCCTTCTGATAACTGATTGATTATTGTAATTAGTTAGTTGTTTGTACTTACTGTTACTACTTACTCTTACTGTACTAGGAGTCTAGGACACTCAGTCACTGTTCATAGGCTACTAGCTCCTGCGTGTGTGCACTCACTGTCTGTGTACACACACTACACACACTCTATTTCCTTCTGATAACTGATTGATTATTGTAATTAGTTAGTTGTACTTACTGTTACTACTTACTCTTACTGTACTAGGAGTCTAGGACACTCAGTCACTGTTCATAGTCTACTAGCTCCTGCGTGTGTGCACTCACTGTCTGTGTACACACACTACACACACTCTATTTCCTTCTGATAACTGATTGATTATTGTAATTAGTTAGTTGTTTGTACTTACTGTTACTACTTACTCTTACTGTACTAGGAGTCTAGGACACTCAGTCACTGTTCATAGGCTACTAGCTCCTGCGTGTGTGCACTCACTTTCTGTGTACACACTACACACACTCTATTTCCTTCTGATAACTGATTGATTATTGTAATTGATTATTGTAATTAGTTAGTTGTACTTACTGTTACTACTTACTGTACTAGGAGTCTAGGACACTCAGTCACTGTTCATAGGCTACTAGCTCCTGCGTGTGTGCACTCACTGTCTGTGTACACACACTACACACACTCTATTTCCTTCTGATAACTGATTCATTATTGTAATTAGTTAGTTGTACTTACTGTTACTACTTACTCTTACTGTACTAGGAGTCTAGGACACTCAGTCACTGTTCATAGTCTACTAGCTCCTGCGTGTGTGCACTCACTGTCTGTGTACACACACTACACACACTCTATTTCCTTCTGATAACTGATTGATTATTGTAATTAGTTAGTTGTTTGTACTTACTGTTACTACTTACTCTTACTGTACTAGGAGTCTAGGACACTCAGTCACTGTTCATAGGCTACTAGCTCCTGCGTGTGTGCACTCACTTTCTGTGTACACACTACACACACTCTATTTCCTTCTGATAACTGATTGATTATTGTAATTGATTATTGTAATTAGTTAGTTGTACTTACTGTTACTACTTACTGTACTAGGAGTCTAGGACACTCAGTCACTGTTCATAGGCTACTAGCTCCTGCGTGTGTGCACTCACTGTCTGTGTACACACACTACACACACTCTATTTCCTTCTGATAACTGATTCATTATTGTAATTAGTTAGTTGTACTTACTGACTGTTACTACTTACTTACTTACTGTACTAGGGACACTCACTCAGTCACTGTTCATAGGCTAGCTCCTGCGCGTGTTTGCGCGTGCGTGCGTGCACTCACTGTCTGTAGTGTACACACACTAAATTTACTTGTGATTACTACTGATTATTGTAACTGCTAGTTGTACTTCCTGACTGTTACTACTTACTTACTGTACTAGGGACACTCACTCAGTCACCTCACCCACCAACCCACTCCATTAAAGTACCCCACTTTTCACCCGCCCTTTTAAAAAACTTTTGTCTATACGCCCAAAACATCGAAGATGTCTGGAAGTGGCAGCCAGCGCGGTTTGGGCAAGGGGAAGGGCAGCAAGGGAATCAGGAGGAGAGGGAGCAGCATTGTGGCAGGCCGCGGCCGCGCCACCATGCACAGTTCCGCAGCAGCAGCGTCAGTGGCTAACATTCCTCCCATAGCCACTGGCCGTGGACGCCTTGGGCGCCGCCCAGCAGGAGCATCTGCAACTCACGCTGCAGAGACACAGCAGCAGCAGCGTGTAGCACCTGCTCTGATTTTCCTCCAGCCGGGTCGGAAACGTCCCATTGAGGAAAAGCATGCAGACACTGTGGTGCAACTCATGACGGAGGATGAGCAGCCCGCCATCAGCTCTGCATCCGAGGCCTCCACCCTCACCACCACCCCTGTTCGCAGCAGCCGCCCAGCAGGGCCTGGGGAGGAGGCCAGTTCACCGTCAGTTGGCGACCTGTCATTCAGCAGTCTTTTGACCCCAGGCATCATGAGTCAATTCACCGATAGTAGATGCGTGGAGAACTGTGTGCTAGGTCGACTGGACCTAGAATCTGGCCGGTGCCTTGTCTCAGCCGGATTGCTCCCACGGCTTCAGGGCGACACCAAAAGAAAGCAAGAGACGGCACACAAATGGCTGCAATATTCTGCTGTATTAGGAATAAGGTACACCTTATTCCTAATACAGCAGAATATCATGAGTCAATTGTGTGCTGTTGTTGGCGATTTTGAGGAGGAGATGCTGATGGGCACTTTGGGGGATGAGGGATTGGACAGCAGGACTGTGGCGACAGTCAAGCAGCCCATCCATGCATCAGGAGAGGAGTTTGGGGGGTCCTCATCCCAGCAGGACATGTTTCAGGAGGGGGAGGATGATGATGACACGGTGACAGACAGAGACTGGGTGCCACCACCTCCAGGGGATGTCGTCCTCAGCAGCTCTGAGGAGGAGGAGGAGGATGCTCTTGTGGGCCTTGCAAGGAGGCGCATCATTGCAAGCATTGGCAGCAGCAGTAGGCAGGTCCCACAGCCTGCTGGTGTCTCAGGCTCAGCAGCAGCAGCATCTGTCAGTACCACCACCAGCCGCACCCAAGCCCCCCAAGCCCCCCCCCCAACCACCACAGGGAGACAGGCAGCAGCGCTTCCATGCCGTAGGGGGATGTTTCTGTCACCAATCTGGTGATATTTCACCATGCCCACTGTGTACAGCAAGTACGCCACTTGCAACCACTGTCAGCGGAAGTTGAGCAGAGGTGCAGACCCCTTAAAGTTCAGCACCAGCTCGCTCATCAACCACCTTGCTGCGAAACATTTCCACCAGCATGAGGAGTTCCAGAGACTGAAGGCATCTGGTGCTGGCAGTGGCACCACACCCATCACTGCACAGCCTTCAGCAGCAGCAGCAACAGCAGCCACCCGCCCTCCTGCTCCTCCAGCAGCACCAGCAGGAGTGCGGAAACGCACTGATCCTCCCCCCTCTGCAACTCCTGCCGCCGACACTGAGGCCTGTTCTGGCAGCCAGTCCTCAGTGGCCTCCTCCGCTGTGTCTGCTGATTCCCGTGCCAGCAAAAGGCCACGCCAGAGCCTTTTGAGCGAGTCCTTCCAGGGGGTGGTTAGGGCTCTGCCTCCCAGCAGCCGTCGCGTGCGGCAGCTGAACGGCTTGCTGGCACGGGCCATGTGCTCCCAACTCCTGCCGTACACGCTCGTGCAGGAGGGGAGCGACATTCGTGCGCTGCTTGCTTGCGCAGCCCCAGACTGGCAGCTCCCCAGCAGACACTTTTTCTCCCGCAAGGCCATTCCTGCACTGCACCGCTTTGTGATGGCCAATGTGGAGCGAGGGCTGGAGCACGCGGTTGGTGAAAGGGTCCACGTCACCATGGACTCCTGGAGCAGCCGCTTCGGGACAGGCCGCTACCTGTCCTTCACTGTCCACTGGGTCAGCTTGGTGGAAGGGGGTGAGGATGGGAGAGCAGCAGCGGGCACAGCAGCAGCAGCAACACAGTGGGTGGTGCCACCCCGCAGGGTCAGGGGAACTGCAGCAGGTTCCTCCGATCCTCTGCCATCCTCCGGCACACCTGGCCAAACCCCCCGCCTCAGCAGCAGCGTGAAGGCCCGCCACTGCCAAGCGCTGCTGCACTTGGTCAGCCTTGGGAAGACCAAGCTGACGGCAACCCATGTGTTGGCCAAACTCCAGGAGCAGGAGAGGATTTGGCTGACCCCCAGAGGCCTCAGAGTCGGAGAGGTGGTGGCCGACAATGGGGCCAATCTGGTTGCCGCAATAGACAGGGGAAACCTGACCCACATCCCCTGTCTTGCCCACGTGCTGAACCTGGTGGTGCAGAAGTTCTTGCGCACCTACCAGGGGATGGGCGAACTGCTGGAAACGGCAAGGAACGTTGTGCGTCACTTCCGGCGCTCGGCTGCAGCCTGTGCGAGCCTGGAAGACGTGCAAAAGGAGCTGGATCTGCCACGCCATCGGCTGATCCTTGACGTTCCGACTCGCTGGAACTCCACCCTGGCGATGTTGGAGCGTCTGGTTGAACAGAAGCACGCTGTCAACCAGTACCTTGCCCTGGCCACTGTTTCCGCCGCTCAGAGAAGGGACAAGACCAGCAACATCCCGTCCATCGTCCCCGATGATGACTGGAGGCACATGCAGCAGGTGTGCTTAGTGCTGGCTCCCTTTCTGCAGGCCACTAACATGGTGAGCAGGGACCATGCTATGGTCTGCGAGTGGGTGCCCCTGGTTTGTCTGCTGAACAGGGCCCTCGATGCTTTGCTGGAACAGGGAGCGGCAGCCTTGGACCAGCAGGAGCGGCAAGCAGCTGCACAGTCCACCTCTGAGGGGGAGGAGGAGGAGGACTTGGTGGAGGTCCCTGACCTTGCTGGTGATGAGGGGGAGCAGCACAGTGCAGCTGAGTTGGTGCGGGGGTGGAGAGAGGATGAGGCTGACGAGGCAGAGGAGGAGGATGAGGACAGCAGCACTGCCGTCGATGTGCCAGCAGACGTGGCCCGCCTCTTCCCAATGGCAGCGCACATGCTGACGTGCCTGCGCAGAGACCCCAGGGTGATCCAGATGAAGCAGAGGGAGGACATCTGGATCAGCATGATGTTGGACCCACGCCTCAAGGGGAAGTTGAGCCAGTTCCTGCCGCCTGCAGGAGGAGACCCAGCGCAACAAATAAGGAGCTTGCAGCAGGCCCTTGTTGAGCGCTTGGAGGAAGCCTTCCCCCAGCCTTCCACCCCCACTGTCCAGCAGCCAGCACAGAGGCAGCAGCAGGTGCCTGCATCCAGCAGCAAGCGCCCCACAGACCTGCTGTCTCTCAGCCATGAGCTCTACAGGACTGTAGAGGCTCCGGCAGCAGTGACTAGAGAGGAGGTGCATGCAGCAGCATCCTCCACCGGTCACAGCCAGCGCCTGACCCGCATGGTGGCTGACTACATGGGGTCCTACAGCGGGCTTGACAGCGATGCCCCTGTTGATCCCATGGAGTATTGGGTCAAGCGCCTGGGGATCTGGAGCGAGCTGGCGCAGTACGCCCTGGAAGTGCTGTCCTGCCCCCCTTCCAGCGTGCTGTCCGAGCGCTGCTTCAGTGCAGCTGGTGGTGTGGTCACCGAGAAACGCTCACGTCTGTCTCACAAGTCTGTGGACAGACTGACGTTTCTCAAGATGAACCAGGCGTGGGTGGAAGGCGAGTTCCTGGCCCCTGTTGTCGGCGAGAGGGGGACATGAACTGGCTAAGAACCATCGTTAATGTGCCTTACCACCCTTTACCACCTCCTGGCTCCTGCTCACTAAGCCAGCCTGGTTCACTTTGACTATTACGTCGCCTGCAGCCACACATTTTACACCTACAGTGGGCTGCTGTGTACTGCCCTTCTGCTGTCTGTCTGTGTTTCCCACTGCCAGGGTACACAGATTTACCTTCTGCTGCCACTCTGCCACCAGCTATTACGTCAAACAATAGCTATATATCTGTGTAATTTGTTTTACAAACAAAACCAAAAAACCATTAAAAAAAAAAAAGGTTTAATTTTTCTGAGGTGCCCGGGTTGAAAACTGTGTTGTCCCAGTTGTGTATTGGACACGATGTGGGCTGCACGACCGCTGTCTGGGACCTCCTGTTGTGTTCATTTACGGCCTGGTATCACCGCTAGGTACCAGGGCTATTATGTCACGCTGCCTACCTGCTGCCACACTCACACTACTCCTCCATTCCTCCTGCTGATGCTGCTGTCTGTCTGTGTTTCCCACTGCCAGGGTACACAGAATTACCTTCTGCTGCCAGTCTGCCACCAGCTATTACGTCAAACAATAGCTGCACACATAATTACTCCTCCATTCCTCCTGCTGCGGCTGCTGCTGTCTGTCTGTCTGTGTTTCCCACTGCCAGGGTACACAGATTTACCTTCTGCTGCCACTCTGCCACCAGCTATTACGTCAAAAAATAGCTATATCTGTGTAATTTGTTGTAAAAACAAAACAAAAAAAACCAAAAAAAAAAAAAGGTTTAATTTTTCTGAGGTGCCCGGGTTGAAAACTGTGTTGTCCCAGTTGTGTATTGGACACAATGTGGGCTGCACGACCGCTGTCTGGGACCTCCTGCCTGCTGTGTTTATTTACAGCCCTGGTATCACCGCTAGGTACCAGGGCTATTATGTCACGCTGCCTGCCTCATTGACTGCCTGCTGCCACACACTCATCCTCCTCCTCCTGCTGCTGAATTTACCTCCTGCTGTCTGTGTGTTTCCACTGCCAGGGAGCACATACAATGGCGCTTCCAACATGCGTGCGCCACCAGCTATTTGTTACGCTCAAAAATAGCTGCATTTCTTTAAAAAAAAAATTTGAAAAGAGAAATAAGTGAAGAAGAAGACGATATAGAAGAAGAAGAAGAAGAAGAAGAAGATGAAGATGAAGATGAAGATGAAGAAGAAGAAGAAGAAGAAGAAGATGAAGATGAAGATGAAGATGAAGATGAAGATGAAGAAGAAGAAGAAGAAGAAGATGAAGAAGAAGAAGATGAAGAAGAAGAAGAAGAAGATGAAGAAGATGAAGAAGAAGATGAAGAAGAAGATGAAGAAGAAGAAGAAGACAATATAAAAGAAGAAGAAGATATAGAAGAAGATATAGAAGAAGAAGATATAGAAGAAGAAGATATAGAAGAAGAAGAAGAAGAAGATATAGAAGATAAAGAAGAAGAAGAAGAAGTATATACAGTACTGAACAAATTTCTGGACACAACTTCTCTTTTCAACTTTTTTTTTTTAAAGGAACATCCCCACATAATCACTTGCTGTTGTTACTTGGAAAAAAAGAGGTTTCTTGCATCATTCACCCTCAAAACAAGTGTTGGAAGCTATTTAAGGCCATTTCGAATAGTCAGCTCGAATAATGAGCTCGAATACCGACTCGAATAGTGAGCTCGAATTCCGAGGTCGAATCGAATAGTAAAAATTATTCGACTCGAATATTCGACTGACCTCGAATAATTTACTATTCGAATTCGACCTAACTCGAATTTTGAAAAGGGGTATTTGAGCACCACTAGCAACTAGTAAGGCTCGGCAGCTGCTCCTCCCGGGAGAGAACCACAAACACGGGCGCTCCCCAAGGATGTGTTCTGTCCCCGATTCTGTTCTCACTGTACACAAACAGCTGCATCTCAACCACAGACTGTGTCAAGGTTATTAAGTTCGCGGACGACACCACTATCCTTGGCCTCATCAGCGGTGGGGACGAACACGCCTATAGGAGCGAGATTGAGCGTATCTGCAACTGGTGCAAGAGCAACAAGCTTGTCCTAAACGCTGCAAAGACCGTTGAGATGATTGTAGACTTCAGGAAGCGCCCTCCACCTCTCAATCCTGTCCTCATCGAAGGCTCTGAAGTAACCAAGGTATCTAGCGTTCGGTTCCTGGGTACAACTATCACCAACGACTTGAGATGGGGAGAAAACATCACCAAATGCCAAAAGAAAGCACAGCAAAGGCTGTTCTTTCTGAGGCAACTGAAGAAGTTCGGTATGCCCCAGGAACTGATGACGAGCTTCTACACGGCCACAGTCGAATCTATCCTCTGCTCCTCTATCATCGTATGGTATGCAGGCGCTACCGCAAGCGACAAGTACAAGCTGCAAAGGGTGATCAAGGCTGCGGAGAGAATCATTGGGACACCCCTGCCTCCCCTGGACCTCCTCCACGCATCCAGGCTACGATCTAGGGCAAACAGGATTGCGCAAGATCCCCTCCACCCCGGTAGTCGCTTCTTCACCCGCATGCGCTCAGGCCGCCGCTACAGAACTATTCCCACCAGAACCTCCAGGCACAGGAACTCTTTTTTCCCCCAAGCGGTACGCCTCCTAAACTAGTGCCCCTTACGCTGCATATCCACCCAGCATGGCCCCCCGGTCATCCTGCAGAACTGCCACTTTTAGGCCCTTATATATGTCTGTTTTTATTCTGTCTGTGTTTTTATGCACCTTTTGCACAATGTTAGTTATGTTCACTGTGTTCACTGTTGTTAACCTGTAATTTTTTTTGCACTAAGCCCTACGCCTGTGTGTACCATAAATAATTCTGAGTGTGGCTTCCGCCGCACTTGGCGAAATAAATCTGATTCTGATTCTGATTCTGATTCTGCTACCCTCTTCTTCTTTTGCCCTCAATTTTTCCAAACATCAAGGAATTTTCACATTTCACACCTCTCCCATTCATTCCCCAATAACTTTTCATGACACCAAAATGATCTGTACATAGTTTTTTTTCACCACAAATTAGGCTTTCTTTGGGTGGTATTTTTTGCTAAGAATTATTTTACTTTAGCTGCATTTTTAATGGAATAGTAAGGGAAAAAAAATAAATAATTATTTCTCAGTTTTCAGCCATTATAATTTTAAAATCAAATGTGATACTATAGATAAAACTGACACGTTTTATTTACCCATTTGGCCTGGTTATTACAACGTTTAAATTGTATCCCTAGTAAAATTTGGAAATAAAGGTGTATTTTTGCCATTTGCGTTTCTTTTTACTAGATCCATAATTACTGGAAATGAACGTTCTAATTATGTTTGTTTACTCTTTCTTTTTCTTTTTTTTTTTACTTTTCTTTTTGTTAATTAAGTTCAAACGTTAATAATCTGATGTGATAATTATCGCTAACTGCAGTCAACTTTCAACTATTAAGCACAACTACTAAGCTGTTTATTGTTCAAAATGGCATGGAACTGGTTGTAATGCATTTATATGACCAAATGTTGTAATATGTGTTTAGTTACTATGCCAATAAAATATTCCAAAATTTTTTTGCAAAAGCAACAGTGATATTATATACCCTAATGGCATACATAATAAAAAAAAAGCTGAGTATCCAGAAGATAACTATGATTTTTTTGATGCTGTTATTTTTTTTTAAACAAGCTAACCATAGTTATAGAGATAGGAGGGTGAAATAAGGGGTTACAATGGGGGATTTTTTTTATTTATTTATTTATTAACATTTGTAGGTGTATTTTTTTTTTGGGCCACTAGATATCCCCATACTGTCTTGTGTGCTGTGTGTACACAAGAAGTAGTGAAGAACTGTGAATGGTGATCTTATTGATGCCAGAAGATTAATTTACAGTGGTATCTTAGAGCAGAGAGGAAGTTCTGAATTCAGGCCTGCTTTAAGCTCCACACTCACCATGGGCCCGAGACGGGGGACACATTACAAGGGGGGCCTGGGAGGTGGAGTCGGCTGCACAGATTTCCAATAGATTTCATGCTGAAATCTATTGGAAATCTGTGTGCAGTATGTGGCTACAATAGATCCCTTTCTGAACAGATTCGATCAGAGAGGAATCTATATGATAGTCGAATGTGCGGACCATCTGTTAGTGTATGGGCACCTTAAAGGGGAATTTTAACCAAGGATTAAACTTCATCCCAGTCAGTAGCCGATACCCCATTTCCCACAAGAAATCTTTACCTTTTCTCGAATAGATCATCTGCAGGACGGTAAAGCGAAGAAAGATATGCGTGGCCTGGGGCATGCAGGCGCAGTTGCCGTCGACCTACAAGTCTGCTGGGGGCTTGGGGAAGCCCCAGGTAAGTGAAACTGTTTGTCTTAAAGAGACTCCGTAACAAAAATTTAATCCGGTTTTCTTTCATCCTACAAGTTCCAAAATCTATTCTAATGTGCTCTGGCTTACTGCAGCATGTTCTACTATCACCATCTCTGTAATAAATCAACTTATCTCTCTCCTGTCAGACTTGTCGGCCTGTGTCTGGAAGGCTGCCAAGTTCTTCAGTGTTGTGGTTCTGTGATGCATCTCCCCCCTCCAGGCCCCTCTCTGCACACTGCCTGTGTGTTATTTAGATTAGTGCAGCTTCTCTCTGCTCTATTATCTTTTACAAGCTGGATGAATCCTCCTCTGAGCTGGCTGGGCTTTCACATACTGAGGAATTACATACAGGCAGAGCTGTCTGCACTCTGCAGGAAGAAAAAGCCTGACACTTCAGTGGAAGATAACTGCAGGGGGAAAGAAACACACAAATGATCTCTTGAGATTAAAAAGGAAAGCTGTATGCAGCCTGCTTGTGTATGGATGTATTTTCTATGTGTGGACATACTGTACATCAACCTACTTCCTGTTTTGGTGGCCATTTTGTTTGTTTATAAACAAACTTTTTAAAACAGTTTTTAACCACTTTTAATGCGGCGGGGAGCAGCGAAATTGTGACAGAGGGTAATAGGAGATGTCCCCTAACGCACTGGTATGTTTACTTTTGTGCGATTTTAACAATACAGATTCTCTTTAAGCTCATTTTCAGTTCCGCTTCAAGCGATCTTAACCACTTGAGGACCGTGGGCTTTACCCCCCTTAAGGACCGGCCACTTTTTTTCCATTCAGACCACTGCAGCTTTCACGGTTTATTGCTCGCTCATACAACCTACCACCTAAATGAATTTTGGCTCCTTTTCTTGTCACTAATAAAGCTTTCTTTTGGTGCTATTTGATTGCTCCTGCGATTTTTACTTTTTATTATATTCATCAAAAAAGACATGAATTTTGGCAAAAAAATGATTTTTTTAACTTTCTGTGCTGACATTTTTCAAATAAAGTAAAATTTCTGTATACATGCAGCGCGAAAAATGTGAACAAACATGTTTTTGATTAAAAAAACCCATTCAGTGTATATTAATTGGTTTGGGTAAAAGTTATAGCGTTTACAAACTATGGTGCAAAAAGTGAATTTTCCCATTTTCAAGCATCTATGACTTTTCTGACCACCTGACATGTTTCATGAGGGGCTAGAATTCCAGGATAGTATAAATACCCCCCAAATGACCCCATTTTGGAAAGAAGACATCCCAAAGTATTCACTGAGAGGCATAGTGAGTTCATAGAAGATATTAATTTTTGTCACAAGTAAGCAGAACATGACACTTTGTGACAAAAAAAAAAAAAAAAGTTTCCATTTCTTCTAACTTGCGACAAAAAAAAATGAAATCTGCCACGGACTCACCATGCCCCTCTCTGAATACCTTGAAGTGTCTACTTTCCAAAATGGGGTCATTTGTGGGGTGTGTTTATTGTCCTCGCATTTTGGGGGTGCTAATTTGTAAGCACCCATGTAAAGCCTAAAGGTGCTCATTGGACTTTGGGCCCCTTAGCGCAGTTAGGCTGCAAAAAAGTGCCACACATGTGGTATTGCCGTACTCAGGAGAAGTAGTATAATGTGTTTTGGGGTGTATTTTTACACATACCGATGCTGGGTGGGAGAAATATCTCTGTAAATGACAATTTTTTAATTTTTTTTACATACAATTGTCCATTTACAGAGATCTTTCTCCCTCTCAGCATGGGTATGTGTAAAAATACACCCCAAAACACATTATACTACTTCTCCTGAGTACGGCGATACCACATGTGTGGCACTTTTTTGCACCCTAACTGCGCTAAGGGGCCCAAAGTCCAATGAGTACCTTTAGGATTTCACAGGTCATTTTGAGAAATTTTGTTTCAAGACTACTCCTCACGGTTTAGGGCCCCTAAAATGCCAGGACAGTATAGGAACCCCACAAATGACCCCATTTTAGAAAGAAGACACCCCAAGGTATTCCGTTAGTAGTACGGTGAGTTCATAGAAGATTTTATTTTTCGTCACAAGTTAGCGGAAAATGACACTTTGTGAAAAAAAACAATAAAAATCAATTTCTGCTAACTTGTGACAAAAAATAAAATCTTCTATGAACTCACCGTACTACTAACAGAATACCTTGGGGTGTCTTCTTTCTAAAATTAAGTCATTTGTGGTGTTCCTATACTGTCCTGGCATTTTAGGGGCCCTAAACCGTGAGGAGTAGTCTTGAAACAAAATTTCTCAAAATGACCTGTGAAATCCTAAAGGTACTCATTGGACTTTGGGCCCCTTAGCGCAGTTAGGGTGCAAAAAAGTGCCACACATGTGGTATCGCCGTACTCGGGAGAAGTAGTACAATGTGTTTTGGGGTGTATTTTTACACATACCCATGCTGGGTGGGAGAAATAACTCTGTAAATGGACAATTGTGTGTAAAAAAATCAAAAGATTGTCATTTACAGAGGTATTTCTCCCACCCAGCATGGTTATGTGTAAAAATACACCCCAAAACACATTATACTACTTCTCCCGAGTACGGCGATACCACATGTGTGGCACTTTTTTGCACCCTAACTGCGCTAAGGGGCCCAAAGTCCAATGAGTACCTTTAGGATTTCACAGGTCATTTTTGTTTCAAGACTACTACTCACGGTTTAGGGCCCCTAAAATGCCAGGGCAGTATAGGAACCCCACTAATGACCCCATTTTAGAAAGAAGACACCCCCAAGGTATTCCGTTAGGAGTATGGTGAGTTCATAGAAGTTTTTATTTTTTTGTCACAAGTTAGCGGAAATAGATTTTAATTGTTTTTTTTCACAAAGTGTCATTTTCCGCTAACTTGTGACAAAAAATAAAATCTTCTATGAACTCACCATACTCCTAACGGAATACCTTTGAGTGTCTTATTCCTAGAATGGGGTCATTTGTGGGGTTCCTATACTGCCCTGGCATTTTAGGGGCCCTAAACCGTGGGGAGTAGTCTTGAAACCAAATGTCGCAAAATGACCTGTGAAATCCTAAAGGTACTCATTGGACTTTGGGCCCCTTAGCGTACTTAAAGTGTAAAAAAGTGCCACACATGTGGTACCGCCGAACTCAGGAGAAGTAGTATAATGTGTTTTGGGGTGTATTTTTACACATACCCATGCTGGGTGGGAGAAATATCTCTGTAAATGACAATTGCTTGATTTTTTTTACACACAATTGTCCATTTACAGAGAGATTTCTCCCACCCAGCATGGGTATGTGTAAAAATACACCCCAAAACACATTATACTGCTTTTCCTGAGAACGGCCGTACCACATGTGTGACACTTTTTTGCAGCCTAGGTGCGCTAAGGGGCCCAACGTCCTATTCACAGGTCATTTTGAGGCATTTGTTTTCTAGACTACTCCTCGCCGTTTAGGGCCCCTTAAATGCCAGGGCAGTATAGGAACCCCACAAGTGACCCCATTTTAGAAAGAAGACACCCCAAGGTATTCCGTTAGGTGTATGGCGAGTTCATAGAAGATTTTATTTTTTGTCACAAGTTAGTTAAAAATGACACTTTGTGAAAAAAAAAAAAATCAATTTCCGCTAACTTTTGACAAAAAATAAAATCTTCTATGAACTCGTCATACACCTAACAGAATACCTTGGGGTGTCTTTTTTTCTAAAATGGGGTCACTTGTGGGGTTCCTATACCGCCCTGGCATTTTACGGCCCCAAAACCGTGAGTAGTCTGGAAACCAAATGTCTCAAAATGACTGTTCAGGGGTATAAGCATCTGCAAATTTTGATGACAGGTGGTCTATGAGGGGGCGAATTTTGTGGAACCGGTCATAAGCAGGGTGGCCTTTTAGATGACAGGTTGTATTGGGCCTGATCTGATGGATAGGAGTGCTAGGGGGGTGACAGGAGGTGATTGATGGGTGTCTCAGGGGGTGGTTAGAGGGGAAAATAGATGCAATCAATGCACTGGGGAGGTGATCGGAAGGGGGTCTGAGGGGGATCTGAGGGTTTGGCCGAGTGATCAGGAGCCCACGTGGGGCAAATTAGGGCCTGATCTGATGGGTAGGTGTGCTAGGGGGTGACAGGAGGTGATTGATGGGTGTCTCAAGGTGTGATTAGACGGGGGAATAGATGCAAGCAATGCACTGGCGAGGTGATCAGGACTGGGGTCTGAGGGCGTTCTGAGGGTGTGGGCGGGTGATTGAGTGCCCTAGGGGCAGATAGGGGTCTAATCTGATAGGTAGCAGTGACAGGGGGTGATTGATGGGTAATTAGTGGGTGTTTAGGGTAGAGAATAGATGTAAACACTGCACTTGGGAGGTGATCAGACGTCGGATCTGCGGGCGATCTATTGGTGTGGGTGGCTGATCAGATTGCCCGCATGGGGCAGGTTAGGGGCTGATTGATGGATGGCAGTGACAGGGGGTGATTGATGGGTGGCAGTGACAGGGGGTGATTGATGGGTGATTGATAGGTGATTGACAGGTGATTGACAGGTAATCAGTGGGTTATTACAGGGGAGAACAGATGTAAATATTGCACTGGCGAATTGATAAGGGGGGGTCTAAGGGCAATCTGAGCGTGTAGGCGGGTGATTGGGTGCCCGCAAGGGGAAGATTAGGGTCTGATCTGATGGGTAACAGTGACAGGTGGTGATAGGGGGTGATTGATGGGTAATTAGTGGGTGTTTAGGGTAGAGAATAGATGTAAACACTGCACTTGGGAGGTGATCGGACGTCGGATCTGCGGGCGATCTATTGGTGTGGGTGGGTGATCAGATTGCCCGCAAGGGGCAGGTTAGGGGCTGATTGATGGGTGGCAGTGACAGGGGGTGATTGATGGGTGGCAGTGACAGGGGGTGATTGATGGGTGATTGATAGGTGACTGACAGGTGATTGACAGGTAATCAGTGGGTTATTACAGGGGAGAACAGATGTAAATATTGCACTGGCGAATTGATAAGGGGGGGTCTAAGGGCAATCTGAGCGTGTAGGCGGGTGATTGGGTGCCCGCAAGGGGCAGATTAGGGTCTGATCTGATGGGTAACAGTGACAGGTGGTGATAGGAGGTGATTGATGGGTAATTAGTGGGTGTTTAGGGTAGAGAATAGATGTAAACACTGCACTTGGGAGGTGATCGGACGTCGGATCTGCGGGCGATCTATTGGTGTGGGTGGGTGATCAGATTCCCCGCAAGGGGCAGGTTAGGGGCTGATTGATGGGTGGCAGTGACAGGGGGTGATTGATGGGTGGCAGTGACAGGGGGTGATTGATGGGTGATTGACAGGTGTTTGACAGGTGATCAGTGGGTTATTACAGGGAAGAACAGATGTAAGTAATGCGCTGGCGAATTGATAAGGGGGGGTCTGAGGGCAATCTGAGCGTGTGGGCGGGTGATTGGGTGCCCGCAAGGGGCAGATTAGGGTCTAATCTGATGGGTAACAGTGACAGGTGGTGATAGGCGGTGATTGATGGGTGATTGATGGGTAATTAGTGGGTGTTTAGGGTAGAGAATGATGTAAACACTGCACTTGGGAGGTGATCTGACGTCGGATCTGCGGGCAATCTATTGGTGTGGGTGGGTGATCAGATTGCCCGCAAGGAGCAGGTTAGGGGCTGATTGATGGGTGGCAGTGACAGGGGGTGATTGATGGGTGAGTGACGGGTGATTGACGGGTGATTGACAGGTGATTGACAGGTGATCAGGGGGATAGATGCATACAGTACACGGGGAGGGGGGGGTCTGGGGAGAATCTGAGGGGTGGGGGGGTGATCAGGAGGAGGCAGGGTGCAGGGGGGGGATAAAAAAAATAGCATTGACAGATAGTGACAGGGAGTGATTGATGGGTGATTAGGGCGGTGATTGGGTGCAAACAGGGGTCTGGGGGGTGGGCAGGGGGGGGGTCTGAGGGGTGCTGTGGGCGATCTGGGGCAGGAGGGGGGAAATCAGTGTGCTTGGGTGCGACATAGGGTGGCTGCAGCCTGCCCTGGTGGTCCCTCGGACATTGGGACCACCAGGGCAGGAGGCAGCCTGTATAATACACTTTGTAAACATTACAAAGTGTATTATACACTTTGTATGCGGCGATCGTCGGGTTAACATCCCGCCGGCACTTCCGTATGGCCGGCGGGATGTTGCGGCGGGCGAGCGGAGTCGGGCGGAGGCGGAGGATCGCGTCATACGCCGCCCATGCCCCTACAAGGACCGCCGCCATTTGTCAATACGGCGGTCCATGCGGGGTCCACTTCCCGGCCGCCAATTGTCAATACGGCAGTCGGGAAGTGGTTAAATTAAACCCAACATTCAAACTACTAGTTGGAGCAAGAACAATGCAACAGATGATATTTAACTGAACAATGCAAGGGTAGAAAATCTGGATGAGTGGAAAAATAAAAATAAATATATATATATATATATATATATATATATATATATATATATATATATATATATAATCAAATCGTTCTACAGAACTTCCAGCCACAGACTACTAGCTAGCTATACCTATTTTCTGAGCACATGACGTAGCATGGAGATAGGGCATATTGGTGATACAGGCATAGTATCTGGGTGGACACCTTATTAATAAGCTGCTATCAACTAAACGTGGTATAAAAAAACATTCTATGAACTTCATTGAACTTCATAGCTATCTAAAGTAAACATAGAATTGAATAACACAATCTACGTGTAAATAAGCCTCGGTAAACCTTGAGCGCCAGCTTGGTTCTGTCCAGGCCATCCAGATACCTCGGCAGGAGACACCCTGTAGCCTTCAGCTCCCGAAATACTCTCCACAACCCATCAAGTTTGTCCATCAAACAATATACAGGAAATCCTAATGAACAAACATCTCAATCTGTAGATTATGTTATCATTGCTAAAGCGAACCTGTTACATGCTCCCCCCCTTTCAAAAGTTATTGTCGATGGCCCCTGGGACTAGTTATTACTTCTATAAAAGGCACAGTAATTGAGCTGAGGAAGCGGCTCTTGCCATGAAACGTGTTGCTGAATGTGCACAATAAAAGTTTTAGAAGTTTTATTTCGAACAACTTTCTAATCATTACGTCTTCAAGGTAGGAGATTTTTAACCTCAGTCTACCTTGGCATATTGAGTTTTCATACCCATACACATTTTTAGTTTTTAGGGCGCCTCCAGCTATCTCCAGTTCTTCCAGTTACCCCTACCTAGGGGGATGCGCTCTATGAAGACTTCCTAGAGTAAAAACCGTTTTGGAGCTGCGACCAGTACACTTCCAGGAACAAGGCCAAGTGGGCATGGTACTTCGCCACATGCTCCTATGAGTGGTTGCTTCCTTAGCAACCCAGCTTTGTGAGTATATATATTTGTTATACCTATTTCCTGATGGTCTAACAATATTACGCCAGATTGGGCTCCCAGTCTCCTTGTGTTTTTTTCTCTCTACAACTTCAGATACCCCCAAAAAGTTAGACACTTAGGTAGAGGAAGCCTCTGGATGGTCCCTCTGAGCATATCCTACCAGAGCTGCTGGATGTGCTCTTGTTATAATTAAATGGTAGTATTCTGCAGTTTCTAGGCTAAATTGCACCCAGGGCGAGGGTGTAAAAATTGCGCCCCTTCCCCCCACCCCGTGGACTTGCCAATCCTTACTCTTTAGGGACAGTCACACAGTCACAGGTCACACGTAGATCTGCCCACTTACTAGTGACCAGCCGCTCATCCAGGAGGAAGCAGAGACCAGGAGAACACACAGGTGAAGGGAGCCCAGAAAGCGGACTCCTCCATGGGCGCCGTGCACTGACAGCCTGCAGTACCGCTACAGGACATCAGGTGTCATCACGCGGTGGTGACGTGATGATGACGTGATGTCTGACGCAGGCAGCCCAGGAGGAGTCAAAGAAGTTGATGGCGCTGGTAATCTTCTTTCTTCTTCCATTTGGCTGCAACGTGCGTCAACAGCTCCCTAACGGTTATGTCCTTCTGCCTGCCCCTTCCCCCTTCTTCTACTTGCTGGTCTGTGCCCACGGCAGTTGCCTTGCCCGCACTGCCCAAGAAATGGCCCTGGTATTGTGGTACAGATATCCTTAATGGTGTTCCACCACTAGTGATGGACAAACTTGGACAGCTTGCTGAGAACAATCAAACGTTCGCCATAATCATCCAGCATGGATGCTGCTAAGGCTTTTGTGGCGCCAAGCTGCACATACGGTAACTTGTGGACCTCCCGCAAATGGGATAGCAAGCCCCAGAGCCAAATAACAATTAACGTAAATGGAGGAATTCTGCTTTAAATGGCCCAATTCTGCAGCTGAATGTCATTTTGTTGGCTTAAAAAAAACCATTGTTTTCTTTGAAGTATTCCAAATAGATTTTCTCAAAAATGACAAGGTCTTTTAGAAAACACTCTTCTCCTTCACATACCCTGCAAATTTGGCGATTCTAGCATGTACGGGAGCTTTGCTATATTACCTGCTAAAGACGGCGGCCATTGACATCTCCTTTAAAAAAACATTTTTAAAAAATAAGGTATTTTTGGGGGGCAAATATTTCCCCATTGATCCCCCCCTCCCCCACCATGACACTGTCCAGGTTTTTGGACACTTTATAGAACTGTTTTAAAGGACCACTGTGATAAAATTCTTAAAATTTAAAATATATGTAAATACATACAAATAAGAAGTACGTTTCTTCCAGAGTAAAATGAGCCATACATTACTTTTCTCCTATGTTGCTGTCACTTACAGTAGGTAGTAAAAATCTGACAGAAGTGACAGGTTTGGGGCTAGTCCATCTCTCCATGGGGGATTCTCAGGATGGCCTTTATTCTTTATAAAGACGTTCCCTGCAAAAGATTTATACAAAGATGCTGGCTAGCCTCCCTGCTCAGCATACACTTTTTTGGGCGGTTGGAGGGAGCAACTGCCATTCGCTAAGTTTTTTTGAAGATAAAGAGAACCCTGAGAATCCCCCATGAGGAGATGGGCTAGTCCAAAACCTGTCGGTTTTGTCAGATTTCTACTACTTTGTAAGTCACCAACATAGGAGAAAAGTAATTTATGGCTCATTTTACTCTGGAAGAAACGTATTTCTTATCTGTATATGTTACATATATTTAAAATTTTAAGATTTTCACAACAGAGGTCTTAAAGAAATTGTGGCTGCATACCCTGAAGGTTTTAGAAGGTCGCCTGCCATTAAAGTTAATGGGGATCGCCGCCAAACATTCAGTTCTTGAATTTTCGAAAATTCGTTTGCAATGTTTTTACATCCCTATCCACCACACCTTTTACAATCTTCATGTAACCAAAGAATATAGCTTATGATTAATGATCAAGAAACTGATTTGTATTCTCCACTGTTCCTCTCTGGTCATCTCTTCCCATTCCAGCTTACAAGACTTCTCTCCATCCTTTCCCCTCCTCTGAAACACCCTCCCTGAACACATCCGCCACTCGCCCACACTTATCCTTTGTAGGTGCAATCTGAAAACTTACATCTTCAGGCAAGCATACTTTCCTACCTAGGGCACTTTGGCGACTGACCACCATTTCTTCCATCTCATACACAGCTTTCCTTTACCTACTGTCCTATCCCTTAACCCTTTGGACTGTAAGGCCTTTTGGCCAGGGCTCTCTTTTCCCTTTTGTCTCGCAATGCTGTATAGTGTGCGCACCCCAGGGGATGCCCCCCCCGGGACCCGCTCAGGTCCGTTTTGGGGTACAGGAGGGTTTGCAGCATGAGGTGAGAGCATGGCCACCTAAATTGGTGTGAAGGGGGGCCACTCCCTCCCTCACCTTGGGCTTTTCCCTCAGCGCTCCCCCTCCAGCATTAATCAGCGGCAGGCAGGAACACAGGCGTACCTCCACGTCCTCCACTTCGGAGGTCCGATCTCTAAGTGCCACACCCTTCTTACTGATAAGTAGGAAGTAGCGTCAGGCACTTCGAGAGCGGAACCTTCGGCGGTGGAACACATGGAGGTATGTCTGTGTTCCTGCCCGCCGCTGCTGCCTATTAATGCTGAAGGGGGGAACACTGAGGGGAGAGCCCGAGGTGAGGGGGGGGGGGGACTTTCCCTTCTCCCTGCCAATGTAGGTGGCCATACTCTCCCCTCATGCTGTGACCCTCCTGCAGGGGCTTCAGCCCCCATTGTTACGGCACTGATCCATCATTATGTAAAAATCTGTAGTTGATTTGTTCACTGCATCAGCTGTATTTCACCTTTATCTTGTATTAACTGTTGTATTGTGTTTTTTTTGTATTGTTATACCCTGTATGCTGTTGTACAGCACCACGGAAGATGCTGACGCTATATAAATCTATAATAATAACATTAAACCCAGAAGTAGGACAGCCATGCAGGTCGTCAGGAATCAGTGCTGGACCTCTCAAGACCCAGGGTAGGGTGCCCATATGCTCTCGTGCCCACGGTCCCCTCCGTGCAACTGCATACACAGGCACGGCTGTTCTGTGTATGCGTGAATATGGCCATGCTTATAAACAGACGGGGGGGGGACTGCAGCCACAAAGATGAAGGGTGTCCAAGCCAGTGGCGGTGGGGTCAAGAAGGACATGGAAGGCCTCTGTGGCTTCTAACCTGTACAGCATCCTAAATGTTTGTTGAAGTGCAAAGGGGTATTTTGCAAGCAGGAAATAAAGGGGTATGTTTTGCTCACAATCTAATATTTATGATATAAAAAAAAAACTTACTTCTAGTACCTTCATAGCAGACCTGAGAGAGGGGAGATGTTGTGACATCACCACAACCTAGTCAGCAAGACTACAAAAAAAGCGTGTCCAAGACTAGGCTTGAGGAACTTCACAGCCCTGATAAATAAAGCAGTCTCCGAAGTGATGATAACGATACTACTGAGAAGCAGTGCAAGCACTACACTGTGCATTTGGTTAAACAAAACCACCATGTTTGTTGAGAATGAGCTTGATCTGATACAGATCAATGCCCACGGGCGAAAGTCTAAATAATTATGTAATAATTTCAGTTTAAAACTGACCTTATTAGACTTTACACAAGTATTTGTGAAATATTGTCAACAATAATTAACTGTAAGCTAATCTGTGTGACTCATAATGAACAGTGACTGAAAAGGAGTTTCAGTGTTCCGTCCCTGTAGAAGTCATTGGAATAGATGATCTGATAGGTGTTGGGAAACCATTTGGGATCTAAGTATAGCTTATAAGCCATTTATGAGCCATTATCCAGGAGGCAGCGCAAGGTGTGAGGCTGTGCCATGCAATCCCTGGCAAGGAAACGTGGCATGTTTACCGGACAGAGTTTATTTCTGTGCTCTTTAAGCAGTGTATGCAGACTGCAGTATGTCGGTTCTTCCTATGGGGCAGACAGTGCGCTGCAGGGAGGCATTTGGTAAGTGTCTTGCTACTGCTATTTCTGCTCAGGGCCGGTTTTCTCTTGAAGCAAGGTGAAACATTTGCATCAGGCAGCAGAGATTACAGGGACAGCCTGTTTGTACTGTTTTACACTAACAGCATGCAGTCAGAGTAAGAGGAGAAGCGAGGGAGGTGAAGATGTCATCATTGGGGAAAAGTGTAAGGATCCACTCAGCTGGCTGCACAGGCAGACAGCTGTTTGACCATTCCTTGTGTCTGAGGGATGCAGGTATCTGGATAAGAGACCTGGCTTTGTCTTGCAAGTTCCAGACCTGCTCTGCTGCTGAGGGATTTGCATACATTGGTTATGCAAATCATCTAGCTGCTGGCAGTATAAAGGTTGGGATCACCCACAATCCTTTGCTGGTCATTTCTTCAGGGTTTGTTGTAAACACTCCTAGAGTGTCAGCCATGCTGTTTCTTGTTGAAGTTATTTTAGAGTAATTCGTGGAACTGTACTAGGCAGTTTCCTAGTGCAGTTAGATTGCCTATCTGTTCTGTCTGTCTGTTGGGATTGTCCTGTCCCAGTGGTGGTCGACAGGAAATCGTTCTGTTTGCCTGGGTGCTAACCGGGGCAGCGGTTGCTACCGGTAGCCCCTTCTGATCTGTCTTGCTTGGATCGCACTAGTCTTGCGCTAGCGCTGTGGATCCTTCTGTTCTGTTTTCCTGGATCGCACTAGCCTCTAGCGGTAGTGCTGTGGATCCTTCTGATCTGTCTTGCCTGGATCGTACAAGCCTTGCGCTAGTGCTGTGGATCCTTCTGTTCTGTTTTCCTGGATCGCACTAGCCTCTAGCGGTAGTGCTGTGGATCCTTCTGATCTGTCTTGCCTGGATCGCACTAGCCTTGCGTTAGTGCTGTGGATCCTTCTGTTCTGTTTTCTTGGAGTATAGCTGGAGCTGCGGTTGCTACCAGCTATCTCATCTGCCTGTCTTGCTTGGATCGCACTAGCCCCTAACGGTAGCGGCTGTGGATCCTTCCTAGCTTATTCCTGTTTTCCGTTTGTTTGTCTTGTCTGATACGAACGCTTGCCGTAGGCTCGGTGAGGTAACCGTTAAGCAAGCGCTCGCGTTCTCTGTTTCGTGTTTGTCTGTCGGTGGTTAGTTAGGCGTGCTTGTCTCTGTTGTGTGTAACACGCGGAGACCGCGCGGTAAACGCTTTCGCTGTTGCGAATGAGTGCGGTGTTCGCGTTTAGTTAGCGTTTGTTATTTTCGTTGTTTTCTCATTGTTGTTTGCTGTGCCTTTGCTACTCTCGTCCTCTGTCTTGCTTAAGCCTTGTGTCACCTCTAGCAATCGCCTCTCTCGCGATTGCGTTCCTACTTTGTTTCTGCTGATGTGTGTTCACTGTCACTGGGTCGCGACTAGATTGGTGAACACACATTCATCCTGTACCTGTGCTCTTTATCTTTAAGGGCTGTTCAGCCCTGCGTGTCTTAGATCTGTACAATCCCCATCTACCATCTGTGGCCGTGCAGTGATTGTGCTCGTCTGCACTCCACAACGCCATCTGCCGGTGGGAATTGCCCTCTGCTGGTGCATTGCACCTAGCCTGGGTTCCCTTAACCTCCCTAGCGGTATGGACAGAAATGTCCGTTCAAAAAAACATGCTGTGAACAGTATAAACATGCATACACATCAATACTCTCCTGCACTGTATACTAGACCCTTGCTTGACACATTTTGGCAAGTTACAGGAAAAAAAAAGTTTTAAAAATAAATTTTATCACTGTTTGCACAGAAATCCTGGGGAAATTGAACGCTGGGAAGGTTAATTATACGCTTGTGGGGGGTTTTCGTTGTGTCAGTGCGCATCTTGTGCGCTGACCACGAAAACGATTCTGCAATCGTTACAAAAAGCAGCTTGTTGTGCTGTGTGAGGAGTCTAACAGTGAGTGAGGAGGAGGCAGGAGAGCAGCAGTGTTTCACTTGACTTGCACAGCAGAAGAGAGGAGGTGACACTGCTGTCCTGACTGGGGAGGAATGGAGTGGCTGAGGGTGAGCAGGTTGTCGGTCACAGACTCGCAGCCAGCCAGTGTGCTATTGTGTTGAGCTGCAGCATGTCATGTGAGAACATTAAGTGAAACAGAGTAAAGTTTTGGGTGCTGTGCGATCGATCATTCCAAAATGGGAATGGGGGGGGGGGGGGAGGGTTGTGCACATCCTCAAAAGCTTGCCTCAGGCAGCAAAAATTCTAGAACCAGCCCGGTTGCTACTTGCTTGAGTCTCAATAGTCTCAACAATTATTCGTTTTACTAACTGTTATTAAAGTAGGTTGAAAATAAAATGTTATCTCAAGTCTAAAACATTAAAGTGTACCTGAGATGAATGAATGCAAAGGTTTTATACATACATGGGGCTTCCTCCCGCCCCCTTCAGTCTGACTGTTCCCTTACCATCCTCCTCCGCCCCCTGGATCCGCCGGTTCAGACCCAATAACCTGGGCCAGCCGGGACCAGTCAGAACTAGGGGCGTAGCAATAGCCCCTGCAAGGGATGCAGGCGCAGGGGGGCCCAGAGCCTGTTGGGGTGACCACCAAGGCCTCTTTTCAGTGGCATGAAGGGGGAGCAGCTCAGGAGAGGGGGCAGTGAGCACACAGCGGCGGGGAGGGGGCCCAACTCCCCCCTCCCTCACCTTGGGCACCCCTTCAGTGCTCCCGGCTTCCCCCTCCAGAAATGAGGCAGAAGGCAGGGAGCCCACCTCTGACTTCCGCAATGCAAGCGGCAACAGAGTTTGATTGGGGGGGGGGGGCACCATCCAAAGTTTTTCAGGGGGCCCCAGTGATTTCTAGTTAAGCCCATGGTCGGAACAGGTGTAGTGCGCAGGTCCCCCCAGCTGGGAACACTCTGCCCCTACACATTAGTACTACTGAGGCACAGAATACTTCCAGCGTCGAGAATGCAGCGGGCGCGTGCGTGGCTAGGCTGTGCATGCACAGCAAGCCTCGGCTCCCAAAGCTACCGGGAGTCATAGTGGAGGAACAAGGTAACAAAGGAGAACAACGAGGGACTCATCCCTGGAGGAAGCCCCAGGTATGTAAAAAACGTTTGCATTCATTCATCTATGGTTTACTTTAAAGAGACTCTGTAACATTAAAAAGATCCCCTGGGGGGTACTCACCTCGGGTGGGGGAAGCCTCCGGATCCTAATGAGGCTTCCCACGCCGTCCTCTGTCCCACGGGGGTCTCGCCGCAGCCCTCCGAACAGCCGGCGACTGTGCCGACTGTCAGTTCAATATTTACCTTTGCTGGCTCCAGCGGGGGCGCTGTGGCGACTTTCTGCACGGAAATAGACGGAAATACCCGATCTCCGTCGGGTCCGCTCTACTGCGCAGGCGCCGGAAACTTGCGCCTGCGCAGTAGAGCAGACCCGACGGTGATCGGGTATTTCCGCCTACTTCGGCGCCGAGAGGCATCAGAGCACCTGCGCAGGAGCCAGGAAGGTAAATATTGCGTCACGGCTGTTCGGAGGGCTGCGGCGAGACCCCCGAGGGACGCAGGACGGCGTGGGAAGCCTCATTAGGATCCTGAGGCTTCCCCCACCCGAGGTGAGTACCCCCCAGGGGCCGTTTTGTCGTTACAGTTCCTCTTTAAATAGAGAACAAATAAAAGAGGGAAAAAAAAGGGATGACTGGTTTCCAAGTTACTGAAAGGTGAAATATTTCAAACCTCCACTTCACTCAAAAGCTAATTAGTAAGATATTCCCTTGCTAGGGCCGGGCCGACACATAGGCAGGGAAGGCACCAGCTTCAGGGTGCAGCGCAGGTCACTGAGGTCAGGGTGGACGCAAGATTGGCTTCTTCCTCCTTCTAGCTGTAGCCTGTATGCCCGTTTAGCTTGCCCTGCAGCCCATGCCTTGGACAAAAAAAATGCAAGTTCAATCCTGAAGCAGAGGCCACCAACATAAAGGAACTCATTGAATTTTCGCCATGGCACTCACAAAGATTTTAACCTAAAATGATCATGAGTTAGCATCTGTTGTATGTAGGAAGCTTAAAGAGACTCTGAAGCGAGAATAAATCTCGCTTCAGAGCTCATAGTTAGCAGGGGCATGTGTGCCCCTGCTAAACCGCCGCTATAGCGCCGCTAAACGGGGGTCTCTTCACCCCCAAACCCCCCACTGCGACACTTGGTCGCAGACTTGGTCGCTCCTGGAGGCAGGGCTAACGGCTGCAGCCCTGCCTCCAGTCGCGTCTATCAGCGGCGCATCGCCGCCTCTCCCCCGCCCCTCTCAGTGAAGGAAGACTAAGAGGGGCAGGGGAGAGGCGGAGATACGCGCTGACAGACGCGCGTGGGGCAAGGCTGCGGCGGTTAGCCCAGTGCTGGTCGTAATGGAGAAAGCTACGCTTACGGATCATTACGCGTAATTTTACGCTATTACGCATTACGAAATTACGCTTACGGCATAGACATTCAATTTCGGTACATGTCTGTAATTACGCATAGCACTTACGCAATTACGCGTAAGTATACCGTAATTCAGGTTATTACGTTATAGGCTTACGCGTAAAATCCTACTAGCAATTAATGCGTAAGGTCATGCTGCCAAGCGGAAAAGTTGACGCATGGATCAATGTTAGGTAGCCGCCGACTTTAAGGGTTAATAGCAAAGCCCCCTTAAGTGCTAAGAGCCTCAAATTTGGAGAATATATTAAGGAGATCAGAAGGAATAAGAGGAAAAAAATTTTTTTCAAAAAGACCTTATAGTTTTTGAGAAAATCGATGTTAAAGTTTCAAAGGAAAAATATATACATTTAAAAACCCGCCGACTTTAACGGTTAATAGCAAAGCCTGCTTAAAATTTAGGAACACCAAATTCACAGGGTATATTAAGGGGATCAGTGGGAATAAGAGGAAAAAAAATTTTTTCAAAAAGACCTTATAGTTTTTGAGAAAATCGATTTTTAAGTTTCAAGGGCGAAAATGTCTTTTAAATGCGGAAAATGTCAGTTTTTTTTGCACAGGTAACAATAGTGTTTTATTTTCATAGATTCCCCCAAGTGGGAAGAGTTTTACTTACTTCGTTCTGAGTGTGGGAAATATAAAAAAAAAAAACGACGTGGGGTCCCCCCTCCCAGACCTCTTTAACCCCTTGTCCCCCATGCAGACTGGGATAGCCAGAATGCGGAGCACCGGCCGCGTGGGGCTCCGCACCCTGACTATACCAGCCCGCATGGTCCATGGATTGGGGGGTCTCGGAAGGGGAGGGGCAGCCAAGCTTTCCCCTCCCCCTCCGAGCCCTTGTCCAATCCAAGGACAAGGGGCTCTTCTCCACCTCCGATGGGCGGTGGAGGTGGAGGCCGCGATTTCCTGGGGAGGGGTTCATGGTGGCATCTGGGAGTCCCCTTTAAAAAGGGGTCCCCCAGATGCCCACCCCCCTCCCAGGAGAAATGAGTATAGAGGTACTTGTACCCCTTACCCATTTCCTTTAAGAGTTAAAAGTAAATAAACACACAAACACATAGAAAAAGTATTTTAATTGAACAAAAAACATAACCACGAAAAAAGTCCTTTAATATTCTTAATTAACCATTAATACTTACCTGTCCCTTTAAAAGCCAGTTCCCACGCAATATCCTCGGAAATATACTAATCAGTTACAATGTAACAAAGTTATTACTATGTAACAACTTTGTTACTTTGTAACACCACCGCACCCGACGTCACTCGCCGCTCACCCGCCGGCCGCCGCATACACGCTAGTGTATGCGGCGGCCGGCGGGTGAGCGGCGAGTGACGTCGGGTGCGGTGGTGTTACAAAGTAACAAAGTTGTTACATTGTAATAACTTTGTTACATTGTAACTGATTAGTATATTTCCGAGGATATTGCGTGGGAACTGGCTTTTAAAGGGACAGGTAAGTATTAATGGTTAATTAAGAATATTAAAGGACTTTTTTCGTGGTTATGTTTTTTGTTCAATTAAAATACTTTTTCTATGTGTTTGTGTGTTTATTTACTTTTAACTCTTAAAGGAAATGGGTAAGGGGTACAAGTACCTCTATACTCATTTCTCCTGGGAGGGGGGTGGGCATCTGGGGGACCCCTTTTTAAAGGGGACTCCCAGATGCCACCATGAACCCCTCCCCAGGAAATTGCGGCCTCCACCTCCACCGCCCATCGGAGGTGGAGAAGAGCCCCTTGTCCTTGGATTGGACAAGGGCTCGGAGGGGGAGGGGAAAGCTTGGCTGCCCCTCCCCTTCCGAGACCCCCCAATCCATGGACCATGCGGGCTGGTATAGTCAGGGTGCGGAGCCCCACGCGGCCGGTGCTCCGCATTCTGGCTATCCCAGTCTGCATGGGGGACAAGGGGTTAAAGAGGTCTGGGAGGGGGGACCCCACGTCGTTTTTTTTTTATATTTCCCACACTCAGAACGAAGTAAGTAAAACTCTTCCCACTTGGGGGAATCTATGAAAATAAAACACTATTGTTACCTGTGCGAAAAAAACGGACATTTTCCGCATTTAAAAGACATTTTCGCCCTTGAAACTTAAAAATCGATTTTCTCAAAAACTATAAGGTCTTTTTGAAAAAAAAATTTTTCCTCTTATTCCCACTGATCCCCTTAATATACCCTGTGAATTTGGTGTTCCTAAATTTTAAGCAGGCTTTGCTATTAACCGTTAAAGTCGGCGGGTTTTTAAATGTATATATTTTTCCTTTGAAACTTTAACATCGATTTTCTCAAAAACTATAAGGTCTTTTTGAAAAAAATTTTTTTCCTCTTATTCCTTCTGATCTCCTTAATATATTCTCCAAATTTGAGGCTCTTAGCACTTAAGGGGGCTTTGCTATTAACCCTTAAAGTCGGCGGCTTTTTTATATTATACGGGAGCTTAATATTACGCAATTACGGCAGACTGTGTAATTTCAATGGGAGTTTACTGTCTTACGCGTAATTTGTTACGCGTAAAACGTAACCCCACGGTCTACGCGTAATTAATTACGCGTAATACCGTAACCTTACACGTAACGCTTACGGTGCATTTGTAGTGAATTACGATGCGTAATTACGCTAATGCGTAATTTCGGCCCAGCACTGGGTTAGCCCTGCCCCAACCAGGAAGCGCTCCCCGGCTGTATCGAGGGGGATTTGGGGGTGAAGGGACCCCCGTTAAGCCACGGGATAGCGGCGGTTTAGCAGGGGCATGCGTGCCCCTGCTATCTATGAGGTCTGAAGCGAGATCTATTCTCGCTTCAGACTCTCTTTAAAAGGATCCAAGCAGCTTTCTTTTTCTGCAGTTTGTCCTGGTTTCTTATAGCTGTAGGAGCTGCCTTCCCCTCCCCTCTGCCCTTATTTATCCAGGGGAAGGCATGAATGTAATCAAGTGTGACTCTCTAAACCAGTGGTTCCCAACCTTTTATGAAGTATCGCCCCTTAGGGGAAGATGACTTACCCCTGTCGCCCCCTTTCTCTTAGTACGGTATACCCTTACGCCAGGTGGTGGTGCCAGTGGAGGGGGTAGCGCTGTGACCTTGCCAGCTAAAAATAGCCAGTGACTCAACTACTTTGCGCCAATTCCCTTACCGATGTAATGTCAGCTATTGCAGCCCCGCACGTTGTGCAGCCCCGCATGCGCAGTAGGAGCCTGCGTCCCATTAAATTGTGCAGCCACGTAAGACGTCCAAAAATTTCTCCGCTTCCGCACCACGTACACTCCCGAGATTTTCAGGGGAGGGAGGGGACCCCCAGATCTAGCTCTGTGCCGAATTGCAGCCCCCGAGCCCCGCTGGTTCCCGAGACTGATTGCAGCAAACCTATCTCGGGAACTAGCGGGGCTCGGGGGCTGCAATTCGACACAGAGCTAGATCTGGGGGTCCCCTCCCTCCCCTGAAAATTTCGGGAGTGTACGTGGTGCGGAAGCGGAGATATTTCAGGTAAATAATATCTAACTTCCCACTGAGCATGCGCGATACTCAGTGAGGAAGGCTGCTTCCGGGCTGCAATTTCTGACATTACACCGGCGCGTGACCAACGAGCCCTGAGGAATTACGCAACTCTATCATGCACACTTGCATATTTTATACAGATCATATTTTTTGCCCATAGTTTTCTTAAAAACGAGTGACACTGCGACACTTTATTTTTTCTGCCTTTTCATACTGATCGCCCCCCTGTCGCCCCCCACAAATTTACCGCCCCCCTTAGAACCCAAATTGTCCACCTGGGGGCGTTCGCCCCCAGTTTGGGAACCACTGCTCTAAACTGTTTGAAGTACAGTGTTTTATCCCCCCTCCTGCTGATGAAAGCTTTTGTTTGCTCATTGCTACTGCTAATTACAACAGTCCTTACCTGTGTGCTCTTTCTGGGTACAGCAGGCCACTGAAATAGGGCAATAAAAGCCTCTAACAAACATTTAAATGTAAAAAGAAAAGGTAAGAATGGATATGTTGTTTAGTAATGAGCCACATTGTTAATGTGCACTTTTAATGTGCTATTGAGATACCCTAGGAGGGGCTAAAAATGCTGCTCGGGTCACTTTAATATGTTTCCTCCGCTGATTCATTCCATTGATCTATCAAGAAAACAATTCTCTTAATCTAAGACTGTTATATTTTATTACAGCCACTTTAGTTCGCTGCGCAGCAAAGGTCAGTAATAACAAAGGCTTTATTGGAATGTCCTTATCTCGGTTCCCTGAAGTACATTATATAATGTCAAGTCCACAAAAGAGAGTGATAAATGTCAACATAATAGCCCTACAGTCATAATTAATGAATTGTGTAAGCAGGCCTGTGCTGCTGACTGAGGGAATCATTACGACAAGACGGGAGTGGCTCTGTGATGTCACACGCTGGAAGTCTCAGTTCTTCTACTGCGATGGAAGGGCCAGAAACACGGGGGAACTTGATTTTGCATAAAAACTGTGGGTTTGAATTTAAATTATATTTAATTGAAATTGGAGAGTTTGGCTGTAAAGTCTTGTTTTACCGCCTCCATGTGGTGTGAGGGTCAACAGATTTTGAATACTATGAGCAGGTTGTGTAGATAATCCCTCATACTTCATGGAGGTGGTACAATTGGTCAGTGATTGGCCAATCAAAATTAAAGGTGTCTACCAAGCTTAAACAGGAACTGTATTGAAAACAACATAATGAATTCAAAAGCCTATTTTTTTTTTTTTTACAATATTCATTTAACCACTTAAAGAGAATCTGTATTGTTAAAATCGCACAAAAGTAAACATACCAGTGCGTTAGGGAACATCTCCTATTACCCTCTGTCACAATTTCGCCGCTCCCCGTCGCATTAAAAGTGGTTAAAAACAGTTTTAAAAAGTTTGTTTATAAACAAACAAAATGGCCACCAAAACAGGAAGTAGGTTGATGTACAGTATGTCCACACATAGAAAATACATTCATACACAAGCAGGCTGTATACACCCTTCCTTTTGTATCTCAAGAGATCGTTTGTGTGTTTCTTTCCCCCTGCAGCTATCTTCCACTGAAGTGTCAGGCTGTTTCTTCCTGCAGAGTGCAGACAGCTCTGCCTGTATGTAATTCCTCAGTATGTGAAAGCCCAGCCAGCTCAGAGGAGGATTTATCCAGCTTGTAAAGATAAGAGAGAAGAGAGAAGCTTCCCTAATCTAAATAATACACAGGCAGTGTGCAGAGAGGGGCCTGGAGGGGGGAGATGCATCACAGAACCACAACACTGAAGAACTTGGCAGCCTTCCAGACACAGGCCGACAAGTCTGACAGGGGAAAGATACATTGATTTATTACAGAGACTGTGATAATAGAAAGTGCTGTAGTAAGCCAGAACGCATTAGAATAGCTTTTGGAACTTGTAGGATGATAAAAAACAGGATGCAATTTTTGTTACGGAGTCTCTTTAAGGACTGCAGTCTTAATAAGGACCAGACACTTTTTTTCCATTCAGACCACTGCAGCTTTAAGGGCTCGTTTCCACTGTTGCAGTGCGGAATCGCCTGCATTCCACCGCGGACAAAATCGCATGCGGATGCGTTTCCGCATGCGGGTTTCCCCACGATTTCGCATACAATTTCACATGGCTAGGAAGCAGGCGAATTTAACCATGTCACTGCCTGTGCAAATTTCCATAGCCTTACATGCGAAATTGTACGCGAAATCGCGGGGAAAACTGCATGACAAAGCCGCATGCGATTTCCCTATTAAAAGCATTGCGGGCGATTCGCCCGCATTCCTGCCGCACGCGAATTCTGACGACTCTGCTGTGCAGATTTTCCCCGCACACCAAAAGGAACCCGCACGACGCACAAGTGGAAACAATCCCATCCACTTGTATTGCCTATGCCAGGAAATCTAATCTAACGCTGCCCCCTAACACCTCCATATGCACAAATCGTTAGCAGATATGACCCCCATATGCACAAATCCTTCAGCAGATATGACCCCCATATGCACAAATCGTTAGCAGATATGACCCCCATATGCACAAATCCTTCAGCAGATATGACCCCCATATGCACAAATCGTTAGCAGTTATGACCCCCATATACACAAATCGTTAGCAGATCTGACCCCCATATGCACATTCCTTCAGCAGATCTGACCCCCATATGCACAATCCTTCAGCAGATCTGACCCCAATATGCACAATCCTTCAGCAGATCTGAAAAGAAAAACCCATTTACTCACCTAGTCAGAAGACCTCCTGTCACCATCTCCTCCTGTCCCGACCTCCGGTCCCGACCTTGTGGCGCGCAACTCCCACGCCACGATCCTCTCCCTACGTCACGTCCTGCCTGCAGGGCTACGGGAAAATGGCCGCCCGAAGCCCTGCACTGCACTGGTCCGGCGGCCTCTCTGATAGGCTGCCGGCCAGCGACAACAGCACACGTCACACGCGCGCCGCAGCCACTGACACCGGAGCCGCGGCGAAGGTAAAAAAGAGCCGCATGCGGCTCCGGAGTCGCGGGTTGCCTACCCCTACCCCTGGCCTATGCGAATCCGCATGCAGTGCCTGCATGCGGATTCGCTATAGTGGAAACGAGCCCTAACGGTTTATTGCTCGGTCATACAACCTACTATCTAAATGAATTTTACCTCCTTTTCTTGTCACTAATAAAGCTTTCTTTTGGTGCTATTTGATTGCTGCTGCGATGTTTAGTTTTTATTATATTCATCAAAAATGACATGAATTTTGTAAAAAAAAAAGGATTTTTTTAACTTTCTGTGCTGACATTTTTCAAATAAAGTAAAATTTCTACATACATTTTTGTCTAAATTTATTGTGCTACATGTCTTTGATCAATAAATAGACACTTATTGTTTGTTTTTTTTTTGTTTGGGTAAAAGTTATAATGTTTACAAACTATGGTGCAAAAAGTGAATTTCTTCAGTTTGAAGCATCTCTGACTTTTCTGAGCACCTGTCATGTTTCATGAGGTGCTAGAATTCCAGGACAGTATAAATACCCCCCAAATGATCCCATTTTGGAAAGAAGACATCCCAAAGTATTCACTAAGAGGCATGGTGAGTTCATAGAAGATTTTATTTTTTTGTCACAAGTTAGCGGAAAATGACACTTTGTGACTAAATAAATAAAAAAGTTTCCATTTCTTCTAACTTGTGACAAAAAAAATGAAATCTGCCACGGACTCACCATGCCCCTTTCTGAAAACTTTGGGGTGTCTACTTTCCAAAAGGAGGTCATTTGTGGGGTGTGTTTACTGTCCTGGCATTTTGGGGGTTGCTAAATTGTAAGCACCCCTGTAAAGCCTAAAGGTGCTCATAGGACTTTGGGCCCCTTAGCGCACCTAGGCTGCAAAAAAGTGTCACACATGTGGTATTGCCGTACTCAGGAGAAATAGTATAATGTGTTTTAGGGTGTATTTTTACACATACCCATGCTGGGTGGGAGAAATTTCTCAGTAAATGAGATTTTTTTTGATTTTTTTTTACACACAATTGTCCATTTACAGAGATATTTCTCCCACCCAGCATGGGTATGTGTAAAAATACACCCCAAAACATATTATACTACTTCTCCTGAGTACGGTGATACCACGTGTGACACTTTTTTGCAGCCTAGGTACGCTAGGGGGCCCAAAGTCCTATGAGTACCTTTAGGATTTCACAGGTCATTTTGAGGCATTTGATTTCCAGACTACGCCTCACGGTTTAGTGCCCCAAAAATGCCAGGGCAGTATAGGAACCCCACAAGTGACCCCATTTTAGAAAGAGGACACCCCAAGGTATTCCGTTAGGAGTATGGTGAGTTCATAGAAGATTTTATTTTTTTGTCACAAGTTAGCGGAAATTGATTTTTATTGTTTTTTTTCACAAAGTGTCATTTTCCACTAACTTGTGACAAAAAATAAAATCTTCTATGAACTCATCATACACCTAACAGAATACCTTGGGGTGTCTTCTTTCTAAAATGGGGTCACTTGTGGGGTTCCTATACTGCCCTGGCATTTTAGGGGCCCTAAACCGTGAGGAGTAGTCTAGAAACCAAATGCCTCAAAATGACCTGTAAAATCCTAAAGGTACTCATAGGATGTTGGGCCCCTTAGCGCACCTAGGCTGCAAAAAAGTGTCACACATGTGGTATTGCCATACTCAGGAGAAGTAGTATAATGTGTTTTGGGGTGCATTTTTACACATACCCATGCTGGGTGGGAAAAATATCTCCGTAAATGACAATTTTCTTATTTTTTTTACACACAATTGTCCATTTACAGAGATATTTCTCCCACCCAGCATGGGTATGTGTAAAAATACACCCCAAAACACATTATCCTACTTCTCCTGAGTATGGCGATACCACGTGTGACACTTTTTTGCAGCCTAGGTGCGCTGCATTGATAGGTGATCAGGATGTGATTAGAGGGGAGAATAGATGCAAGAAATGCACTGGCAAGGTGATCAGGGGGGGGGGGGGGGGGGGGGGGGTCTGAGGGCGATCTGAGGGTGTGGGCGGGTGATTGGGTGCCCGCAAGAGGCAGATTAGGGTCTGATCTGATGGGTAGCAGTGACAGGTGGTGACTGATGGGTGATCAGTGGGTGATTAGAGGAGAGAACAGATGTAAACAATGCACTTGGGAGGTGATCTGAGGGTGGGACTGCGGGCGATCTGAGGGTGTGGGCGGGTGATCAGGTGCCCGCAAGGGGCAGGTTAGGGTCTGATCTGATGGGTGGCAGTGACAGGTGGTGACGGGGGTGATTAATGGGTGATTGACAGGTGATCAGTGGGTGATTACAGGGGAGAATAGATGTATACAGTACACGGGGGAGGGGGGGTCTGAGGAGGATCTGAGGGTGTGGGGGGGGGGTGATCAGGAGCCCCCAGGGGGTAGTTTAGGACCTGATCTAAAATATAGCGTTGACAGATAGTGACAGGGAGGAGTGATTGATGGGAGACTAGGGGGTGATTGGGTGCAAACAGTGGTCTGAGAGGGTGATCGGGGGGGGGGGGGGGAGAGAGGGTCTGAGGGGTGCTGTGGGCGATCAGGGGGGCAGGGGGACAGGATCAGTGTGCTTAAGTGACTACAACTAGGGCTGCCTCCTCCCCTGGTGGTCCCTCGATCACTGGGACCACCAGGGCAGGAGGCAGCCTGTATAATACACTTTGTATACATTACAAAGTGTATTATACGCTTAGTATGCGGCATATCGGGGTTAACAACCCGCCGGCACTGCTAATTGGCCGTCAGGTTGATGTCACGGGTGGGCGGAGCCTAATGCCGGTGGATGCGCGCCCATCCCTGCGCGCGATCCCCGGCTGCTCAGTCCCCCAGGTGCCGCCGCCGATCGGCGTTACGCGGTCCTGGGGGTGCCACTTTGCCGCCGCCTATTGGTAGTGGGCGGTCGGCAAGTGGTTAAAGATTATTTAGTCGGTGTTTGTCCGCTATCTTTCCTCTCTCCGATTTACATTCTGAAATTCATCACTGGTGGTGACATCTTTAGTCCTGCCCAGGGGCGTAACTAGTCCTGCCCAGGACTGGGCGGACGTTCAGCCGACAGTAGCACGTGTGTACGCACTGTCGGCGGACTGATAACGCTGCTTCTCAACGATCCGCTCAGCGGATCGTTCAGAAACAGCCTCATCAGTCCGCCGCCAGCGCATACACACGTGCTACTGTTGGCTGAAAGTCCACCCAGCTGGAGGGTCTGACGGACCCGTCGTTGGTGGCTGTACTGCGTGTGTATGCACCTTAAATTACATGCCTGAAACAAGCATGCAGCTAATCTTGTCAGATTTGTTATACAGTATAGACAACTGATCTGTAGGGGCGTAACAATAGCTCCTGCATGGGATGCAGCCGCAGGGGGGCCCATAAGCTACAGGGGGCCCTGTGGGGGCAGAAGTTTCTTTTCCCTGTCATGAGAGACTCACAACTAAGGGCACGGAGACAAAAAAGCTTTCTGCACCGGGAAGGGGGCCCCATCCAAAGTTTCGCTGGGGCCCCAGTGATTCCTAGTTACGCCCCTGTTGATCTACATGCTTGTTCAGGGTCTATGGTTGAAAGGGAACCCAAGGTGAGAGGGATATTGAGGCTGCCATTTTTATTTCCTGATCCTGTGTCTCAAATACTTTAAAGCCATAGACCCTGAACAAGCATGCAGCAGAGCAGGTACTCTGACTCAGCTGACGTGGATTTTACTGGATTAGCCATATGCTTGTTCCAGGGTTTTGACTCAGACACTACTTATGCCAGAAGATCAATGGGGCTGCCAGGCAACTGGCATTGTTTACAAGGAAATAATTATGGCAGCCCCCACATCCTTCTCACCTAGGGTTCCCTTTAAAGAACAACTGTAGTGAGAGTTATATGGAGGCTGCCAAATTTATTTCCTTTTAAGAAATACAAGTTGCCTGGCAGCCCTGCTGATCTACTTGGCTGCAATAGTGTCTGAATCACACCAAAAACAAGCATGCAGCTAATCATGTCAGATCTGACAATAATGTCAGAGTACCTGATCTGCTGCATGCTTGTTCAGGGGCGATGGCTAAAGGTATTAGAGACAGAGGATCAGCAGGACTGCCAAAAAATGTGCATTATTTAAAGAGAAACCGTAGCCAAGAACTGAACTTCATCCCAATCAGTAGCAGATGCCCCCTTTCCCATGAGAAATCTATTCCTTTTCTCAAATGGATCATCAGGGGGCTCTGTATGGCTGAATTTGTGGCGAAACCCCTCCCACAGTGTGATGTCAGCACCTCACAGCACTGAGGTACTGACATCAAACTGTGGGAACCTTGTTGCTTTGTGGGAAATTACAGTTGTTTCCAACTGCCAAAAAAGTAAGCAGCATCTCCTTCCACTGACATCACCTGCCAGCAGTAAAAATATCCCCATGTGATAAATGTTAGAATGTAAATCAGGGAGAGGAAAGATTTTACAATGGGCCAACACTGACTAAATCATTTATACATAATTATTGTAAAAATTAAGCATTTTTTTATTACATTATTTTCACTGGAGTTCCTCTTTAAAAGGAAATAAACATGTCAGCCTCCACATACCTCTCACCTCGGGTTCCCTTTAAGGATTCAAAGTTAGTAACCCTGAACAGAGGATGGTTCCCCTTTAAGTGTGATGTGTAACTAGGGCAGCGTGTCATAGCGGCCGGCACATGGCTGCGACATTCTTTGGCAGCGATCGGTGTTTCTAAACTTAAACTTGTGTGGGATCCAGGAGGAGCGCTCCCGCGCGGGGACGTCAGCAGCGTGCGTTTCCAGGCTGTCGGAGGCTCCCTATCTCCCTATTTACAATGAGTGCTGGACCTTGGAGCTATCAGGGAGGAGGACGGGAGGGCGGAGGTTCGCATCCAGATCTCCACAATGATTGCTCTAATCATTTCCCTTCCAGTAACTTTTTAAGCAGCCCTGGACCTTCTGGCAGCCACGAGTGTTTAGAGTTTAACCAGAGACTGCACGCGGGTGTCAAAGTGCTCGAGTGCCAGCCGACAGCATGAAGCTGGGGAGATCCGTCCTCCGCAAGGTCCGATCGGCCCTATCCATCCGCAACGCCTTTGTCCGGGAGCCCATGGCGGAGGTTCTGTCTACGTTTGTTATGATGGTAAGTCACAGAGATTATCAAGAGTTCACAGTCTTCAGATACAGACAGTCAGGGCCGGGCCAAGGCAGAGGCAAGAGAGGCTCCAGCCTCAGGGCGCAGTGTAGGAGAGGGGCGCAGGGCTGAGGCAGAGGCGAGAGAGGCTCCAGCCTCAGGGCGCAGTGTAGGAGGGGGCGCAGATCTCACTCAGCTATCATTCCCCTATTGTGTTTGAAACAGAGAGAAATAAGAAAAGGGGATACACGGCAGTGACTGCAAACCAGATAACTAGAGATTAAGGAGTTGGGGGCCCTGGGGTGCCTCTTAGGGCCCACTCACACTAGAAATCGCTAAACGCAAACGCTGAGCGATTTTCTGGCGTTTTTACCTAGTGATTTCCCAGCAATTTTTTACTGTATAGAAAGCGTTTTTCAGGCGTTTACAGCTGTACAGCATGGCATATTATGTCGCCGCTATATGAATATTAAAATAAATAATTAAATAAAAATAGGATGCCCAAATCCAGGGTTGTCTGAAAGTAAATCATGAGTTCATGTTTCCCCATGGATAACACATGACTCAACTTACAAACGAATTCAACTTACAAGCAATCTCCCAGAACGGAACCTGTTTATTTGAAAGTAGGGCACCGCCTGTGTATACATGTCCAGGATTTCTTAAAGGGGCACTACAGCGAAAAATTATAAAATTTAAAATATGTGCAAACATATACACTTTTTCCAGAGTAAAATGAGCCATAAATTACTTTTCTCCTATGTTGCTGTCACTTACAGTAGGTAGCAGAAATCTGACAGAAATGACAGGTTTTGGACTAGTCCATCTCTTTTTTAGGGGATTCTCAGGGATGTATTTATTTTCAAAAGCGCTTAGTGAATGGCAGTTGCTCTGTCCAACTGTCAAAAAACTGTGTAGCGAACAGGGAAGCTGGCCAACATCATTGTTTAAATTATTTTTAGGGAATATCTTTATAAAGAATAAAAGCCTTGCTGAGAATCCCCTGTGAAGAGATGGACTAGTCCAAAACCTGTCACTTCTGTCAGATTTCTACTACCTACTGTAAGTGACAGCAACATAGGAGAAAAGTAATTTATGGCTCATTTTACTATGGAAAAAATGTACTTCTTATTTGTATATGTTTGCACATATTTTAAATTTTATAATTTTTCGCTGTAGTGCCCCTTTAAAGGACAACTAAAGTGAGAAGAAATATAAGAATATGAAGGCTGCCATATTTATTTCCTTTTAAACATACCAGTTGCCTGGCAGCCCTGCTGTTCTATTTGGCTGCAGTTGTGTCTGAATAACACCAGAACCAAGCATGCAGCTAATCTTGTCAGATCTGACAATAATGTCAGAAACACCTAATCTGCTGCATGCCATATTTCTTTTACTTTTAAACAATACCAGTTGCCTGGCTATCCTGCTGATCCTCTGCCTCTAATACTATTAGCCATAGCCCCTGAACAAGCATGCAGCAGATCAGATGTTTCTGACTGAAGTCTGACTGGATTTGCCATGTGCTTGTTTCAGGTCTGTGATTCAGACACTATTGATGCTTGTGAGACCAGCAGGGCTGCCAGGGAACTGGTATTGTTTTAAAGGAAATAAATATGGCAGCCTCCATATACCTCTCAGTTCAGGTGTCCTTTTCAAAAAGGAATATTCTGTTATATCACTTAAAATTAATCTTTGAACACTTGACTAGAGCAGAAAGGTGATGTGCTGACTCCTGAGGGTGCCCCTGTTGTTCCCTGTAAATTAGGAAAGTAAGATTACATGCAACAGACCCTAAATATTGCATTTCTGTCTCTTTGCTTCTGTGAAATTAAAATGTTTTAATTGGAAAGTAACGCAAACATTAAAGGACCACTATTAAAGAAAATTGTACAACTTAAATGACAGATGTACACTTTTTCAAGAGTAAAATGCACTATAAATTACTTTTTTCTCTGACAGATCTGTCACAGCATTCTGACAGGGTTTGAACTAGTCCATATCCTCAGGGGGGATTTTCAGGGTTTTCTTTATCTTTAAATAGTGTGCGAGTGAGTGAGGAGACGGACGCTATATTTATATAGATCCTTTACAGAGAGTGCTTTTCATTAAGAATAAAGAAAATACGGAGAAACTCCCATGAGGAGGTGGACAAGTCCAGAACCTGTCAGATTGTTATTACCTACTGTAAGTGACAGCAACATAGGAAAATGTAACATACTGCATTTCACTGTTCCCACTACTCCCCGCAGCTACCGCAAGTAACTCAGGGCAGAATGGGGGCCTCTGCTCAGAGCATTCCTGCAGGCATCCTGGCACAGCACAGGGCAGCCCACCACAGAGGCCTGAGGCCCCAAGCTGCCACGTGGGTCACTTGTACCCTAGCAGCAGCCATGCTAAGTGAGACAGCTCAGCGCTGAGCTCAAGTTACATTAGTGTGTTGTCCGATGTCCCTGCATAGCAAAAACTAAGGGCTGGTACACACCAAGAGTGTTTCTGAGCGCTTTTAAAAATGCCAGCGCGCTTTGAAAAGCGATTGGCTCATGTATTTGAATGGGATGGAGCACACCAGAGCGATGCGATTTTCTCCCAAACGCAAACTCAGGTCCTGCAGCATTTCTGTGCTTTTCTGAGGTGATTCAGCTTCAATGTTAAGTTAGGAAAGTGGAAAATCGCTCTGAGAAGCGCTAGATCAGAGCGAATTTCCAAGCGTTTTTGTTACAGAAGCTGTTCAGTTACGGCTGTACTGTAACAAAAAATAATGAACACTTCACCAAAACGCTCCAAGAATCGCTAGGCATGATTAGAAAATCTCTAGACACATGCCTACAAAAATCACTTCAAAAAGCGCTGAGCGTTTGCGATTACGCTGATGCTTTTTGGTGTGCACTTGCCCTCACATGCATT